>NW_026048321.1:0-185223 GCF_023864345.2 Schistocerca serialis cubense | reverse complement strand
AACATCACTATCATGCGCGCCCGCGGCTCGCCGCCGTCGCAGTCGCAGTCGCAGCCGCAGCCGCAGCCCCAACGCCAGCACTTTTGCACCACCATTCACACGCACCGCAACACAGCTCGCCGACACAGCCGAACAAAAACAAACACCACACAACAACAGCAGCAACAACGCCGCCGCCTCTACTTGTGCCGGCGACCCACCCCGCCGATGGCGCACCTTTCGCCAGCCGGCAATCGACACACACGCACCCACCCACCCACCCACCCCCCCGGGGCCCAGTGCAAAAAAAAAAAAACCACACAAAAACAAAAAAAACACAACAAAAACAAAACAACACAAACGACACGGGAAGCGCACACCGCCACTTCGCGCGCACGCCACCAACCAGTCGTCGTCTCAAAATAACAAACACAAACAAAATAAACTAACAACTAGGGCAACACAAAACAAAAACGCCTCGCACGAACCGCCCACAAAAAGGACAAGCACACGCACAGCCTCTGCTGACGACCACGACGCAGCGGCACGCTGCTCCTGTCCCGCGCCCCGCGCCCCACTCGATTCACAACTCACGCGACACCGTCAACGACGGGCTCGCTTCCCGCAACCTACCACCTTTCCGCCACGACGCACAGCCCCAGCCCCACCCGACGACGCCCGTGCCAACGACTGCACTTCCACCACCGCCTCCCCCTTCCCCCCCAAAACACACACACACACACACACACAGCCAGCCAAAAACGCACTCGCGACCCACACATGCACGTGCATCGGCACACGCCAACCAGTCAACGTCGACAACCACACGCAAGGCTCGAAACGAAACCGGCGTCCTTCCACGTTGCCATCAAGCTACGCGACACAAGACACAAGGAACCAACACAACAGCCGGCCCCACTAATTCCCACTCTCACGCCGCAAAAAGCACACCGAAACCGCCAAACGCACGCACATTCCCCTTCGCACTGACACCGACCGGCTCGCTACCACACACCTCTCGGCAGCCGTTTCACGCCAATTCGCCACACCGCCCACACAGTCGACAAGCGCCCGCCCTGTACGGCACACGCAACGACGCAGCGCAGCAAAGGGCGCCCGCAACACATACCTCTCCGCCGCCCGACGCGCCAACCGCCACACCACACCGCCAGCCACTCGCAAATTGTGCACTGCCACCAGCCACACGTCCAACACGCCGCGCCGCCTCCGGCCACCCGCCAGGGGGCGCTCACGTCCGCGACAACAGCGCGGCCCGCCGGGCCGGGCCGAACCGAACCGAACCGGGCCGCCGCTGCTCTGCACTCGGCACGGCCACACCCTGCTGCAGACCGGGCTCGTCTCTCTGTACGCGTCTGCCTGCGCATCAACACAACACGACCTTTTTTTTTTTTTTTTTTTTTTTTTCCTTCTTCCTCTCTACCGCCACCCCTTCTTCTCGCGTTTTTACTCGTTGTTGCAGCAGCGGCGCACACCTACACATCCACAGCCCCAGCCGAGCCGGCCTCACCTCAGGGCCCGCCGCCAGCGTCTCCTCCTCGGGCACAGGTGCGGTGCTGTGGCCGCCCATCCAACCGCATTGCTGGCCGTCCAGCCGCCAGGCGTTCCCACTGCCGCGAGCCACGCCGCGCACCGACCCTGCTGCAGAAAACGAAGCATAGCCAGAGACCGACCGGTACACAAAGCAAGCCGTCGCCTCGCCTCTTGTCCTTCCTGCCTTCCTTCCGCCCCCGCCCTTCTCACACCACCGCCTCTCCACTTTCGCCCCCCCCCCTCCTTTTTTTTGTTTTCTTCTTTCTTTCTTCCTTTCTTTCTTTCTTTGGCCCTCTCTCCTTCCCGCCATGGCGGTTACGGCACCGCCTGCAGCGGCAGATTTTTTGCGCCCACAAGCCTACTCCTACCACCATTAACCTTGCCCTGCCCTGCCCTGCCCATCAACGTCGCAGTCGAACCGACGCTTGCCAACACACTGCCCACGTTCCTTTCTCTTTTCGGCCTACGCCCATTACGCGCCGCCGCCACAGCACCTTCCCTTCCCACAACACACCGACGTCACCACACGCACCCAAAACAGGGGCCACGACCGTGTTCCTCGCCCACTCCCATCCCGCACGGTACGCACATTCCCAACTACTACCGCGCACCCTCCCTTTCCAATCTGTGTGTCTCTGTGTCCTGTCCGCGCGTGACGCCTCTCAACATCCGCCGTCCCCCGTCCCGTTTTCGCCCCCATGCCGTCCGTCGCGCCGCCTCCTCCCCGTCCACCGCCGCCCCTGTCCGCCCCGCACCACACCATACACCGCTGCTTGTCCCGGCCGTTGCCACCAAAGGCGCCGACCGCAAACGCGCCACGCCGCAGCCCCCGTGCGTCTCGCGCTCGCTTGCATCTCCGTGCCGGCGCTGCCTCTCTTCCCGCTCGCACTCGACCTCGACAACACAGTCTTTGGCTCCGCCACTGCGTGTTCCGGTGGTACGCACGCTGCAACACGTACGTATTCATTACCAGAGCGATAGCGAGGCATGACAGCATCTCTGTCTGACCAGGGAGTTATTTATCGTTGCTAGCGGCGCTTGGACCGCGCCAGACGACAGTAGTGGCACGCACCGGGTCGCCAGGAACAGTTGTTATATATATTGTAGCGCGAGTCGGGAGAGGTAGTAGTCGGTCGACAGTAGTAGCGGGTGGACGGTTGTACTGAGCGGGCGTCGGCGGCGTGCTCTGCTCGTCTCGCGACTCTGGTCACGGTTCGGGACGATGTATAGTATATTGTGTTATAATCAAAAGGTAGTGTGAAGCTGCATTGCGCAAATCTGATAACGTATGTTCATTGTACTTATTTTGTTCAACAACAAAAGCCCCACTATTACTTTTTTCTAAAGTAACTCTTGTCTTTTAACGAAAAACATTCACTTTTTAAAGACTACTTCCTATGGCATTTCCCTCCAAGGAGTGCAATTAATTACCAGCCAGCACTCATTCATTGCACACAGCTGTGTAAGGGGTATCTACAATTGAGGGGCGGATATAAATGCAATTTTTTTTTTTGTTTTGTTTTTTTTTTTTTTTTTTTTTTTTTTTTTGTGTGTGTTGTAACCTCCCCGCAAAATTTAAACTAATGGACAATGTTATTTACGGACGCTAATGGACATTGCGCTAATTGTAACCTCGCCCACAATGAGAGGTATTGAAAATGGCAACAAAAATGTGACATTCGCAATCTGACTCAAATATAAATTCTTCACAACATTTAAAGTCCGTTCAGCGACAGGAAACTTCAATTAAACCGAAATATCGGTCTTTGGCCCTGTGCAAAACAATCAGAATTAAAGTCTTACCTCAGAATAAATGGATGTCACATTTCTGCTCTTGTTGTTGCGCAGCGCTTGGAGGAACTGCATTGCAAATAATAATATTCTCTTTTTTTTGTGATTCTAGTGAAATTTTTCTTCAAAGAAGTGGAATGAAATGTGAAGTGCAACGAACTCTTTAGTTCAATAAAAAAATTAAATGTTTGAAAAATGCTTTTGAAATACATATTATTATTGGGGAACTTGTTGGAGAATAATTACAATAAATAAAATTCTTCATTATCTAATGATTATATTAATTAACAGTATACCTTATTCACCATCTTGACCAGTGTTGCCGACCGCCTACATCACACAACCGCACTCGGCTGCTACTACTGACCGACCGCTCTGCATGACGACTATTAGCGTACTGCACGCGACGACTACTGACAGAGTACAGCCCTCAACTAGACAGAGCTACAGACTCGCAACGACTGACTGACTGACTGACTGAGAACCGCTCGCAACACTCGCGCGGTCCAGCGCAAACTCTCTGGTCACAGATGCTACAATGTCTCGCCATCGCTGCTATGTTACATTACATACGTGTTTCAGTGTCTTTTTCATTGGGGTAACGATCTTTGGCTCTTTTTATTCTGAATACAGGGCCAAAGGTCAACGCTGCTGCCCTTACACAATTTATCACGTTTCATTATGTCTGTTGCAATGTTACATACGGTTCATTCTTTCATTAATCTTATCGTTGGGTTTGTTTTGTAGGGACGTTAACATTCTTCTGGCACATTTTTATTATCATCGGACTCTCTGCTATTTGTGCAGGGAGGTTATACCTGGGTCCATTTCCATTTCCATTTACATTTTAATATTGATAGACGTTTTGTGTTCTTTTTTGTTTCTTGTTGTTTTTCCTTCTTTTTTTTTGTTGTTTTTTTTTTTTTTTTTGTTTTCTTTTTCCCGCTCTCACCACCACCGCCGCATCACGCCTTCCGTTTTCTTGGTTTCTTTTCTGTTCTTCAACTGCTTCAACATCACCGCGCCCCATTTCCACACCACAGCCATCAGCCTCCAAGACGGGCAGGCGCAGTGTGCCATTTCCGGCGCACAAGCACACCCGTACGGTACTCTCCTCGCCCCCACGCCACCAACAACACAGCGACCACGCGGCTTTCAGGCACGGCACGGCACGGCACCGGCGAAATGCGCCGCCCCCGCCCCTCCGCGCATATCCGTCCGTCTCGCCACGTTCACTGACAGCCGCGTCTGCGGCTACACCACAACACCGCTCCCCTCCCTGGCAACTCATTGTTTTTCTCCTCCTCTTTTGCACAAACCACAACGCCGAGCACAGGCGCAAGCCACCCACACCGCGCCCCTCCCCGTCCCGTCTTTGGCCGCCGCTCCTCGTTTCCTCGTTTGCCCCCTCCCATCTCCCGAAATGCCATGCCAGCAGCGTTACGCATGCCCCTCCCCTGTCCACACAACACTACCGCCAAACGAACAGCCTTCCGGGCCACATGCAGGGCACGCCCACCTCCAAACACTGCCAATTCACGGACGCACACACACACACACACACACACACACACACACACACACTTTCTCGACACCTTTCTGTACGGAGGGTGCGTCATCTCGACCGTGACAGAGTGACGGCAACTATCGACGATCCATTTCCCCCCACTGGTACAACATGTCCACCAACACCTACATACATCATTCAAGTACACAGACAATAGCATACACACAATGGGAGGGCACACGAACATGGACGGCACGGCACTGTCATACACTCTTCCTCAGAACCATATCAACAAACGTTACGTACATCCGGGAAAGCGAAAGCGAAAGCGAAAGCGAAAGCAAAGGCAAAGCCCAATGCAGCCGTCAAAGGTAACGTTCACCACGGCAGACACTTGCAGCCGCGCCGCCGTTAAACGCATTTCAGTGCGGCTCCAATACGCCTCCGACGCGGGAACGTTCCGTTGCTCTACGAATGCGTTTCTCCCCTTTTTCCCTTCCTCTCTCTTTTGCCCCCCCTCTGTCCTTTCCTCCTTGCACTCTTGCCTCATTCCTCACGTTCTGCCCAGACATTCGACCGATCAAAGTCAACCTTTCGTTACCGTTCTCAGCGCGACGGTGTACAACAGTATGACGGGTGTGCCCAAGACTTCGGTTCAGTTGCGTGACGCCGGTCTATCGCGCCGATCGACAGTTACTCAGGGGGCGACGGATCGGACCACGTCACCGACACACAAAACACTTTCAAACAAACAAATACATACATACCGGATGGACACAGACAAACACGTGTACAGACATTCGCCAAACAAACGACGACCGCCGCCGCCGTCGTCGTCGTCTAGCGTCGCGCTTACTGTACTGCACTGGACACGCGTGCATCTTGAATGACGACATCGGTGTGCGTGCGTCGTACGCAATCAGTCAGACACGGCTATCAAAAATCAGAGTCGAATGGTACATCATCGTGCGTGTCGCCGTACACGTACAGTACAATACAACAACAATGCGTCTTAATGGCACGTTCATTTCAACGTCACTCACACACCTCCACGCTGCAGTTGCGTCGCACCATTGTCAAACTCGGCGTACAGCAAAGGGAATAGTGGGCGGCAAAAACAACCAAACAAAAACATTTCACATTTCACCCTCGCCATGTATGATGTGCAAAAAACAAACCCGCAAACGGCCGTCGTTACGGCGACACAAAAGTCGCCGATCGCACTGTCCCCCCTCGCAGACAGGTAACACACACACACACACACCCCAACACCAATGGGTCAAAAACCACTCCAACGAGGCGTGCCACCATTCCACGCCACGGCGACCAACCTCGTGGCCGTACCCCGCAACACGCTTTGACGCGCCCCCCCCCACCCACAATCAAAATGCACACATACATCACAGCCGTCCACACAAACAACAACAACAATTCCGCCCTTCCCGCAAAAGGCAAGTTGGTGGCCCTGAAAAGGGCCGTTTTGCCGCTCTCGCAACGGAGGAGCCTTCTCCATCCTTCCATTCCAGAGCCACCTCCTTACTTGGAGCTCGTGTACTTGGTCACCGCCTTCGTGCCCTCGCTCACGGCGTGCTTGGCCAGCTCGCCAGGCAGCAACAGCCGCACAGCGGTCTGGATCTCGCGGGACGTGATGGTCGAGCGCTTGTTGTAGTGCGCCAGGCGAGAAGCCTCGGCCGCAATGCGCTCGAAAATGTCGTTCACGAAGCTGTTCATGATGCTCATCGCCTTCGACGAGATGCCCGTGTCAGGGTGCACCTGCTTCAGCACCTTGTAGATGTAGATGGCATAGCTCTCCTTCCTCTTGCGCTTCTTCTTCTTGTCGCCCTTCGAAATGTTCTTCTGCGCCTTGCCAGCCTTCTTGGCGGCCTTCCCGCTAGTCTTGGGCGGCATCTCGAACGAACGTACGGCAGCAGCAACACCAGTAGCAAGCGCTCCGCTCTAGTCAGCGTCTCCCCACACAGTGGCACCCGCCGCCAGCCGCCGCCGCACCTTTACCAGCTCGCCCTGTTGCGGCCGCCGACCAATGGGGCGCGCGCGCAACCGGCCGCCGCACCCGAGCCCATAAAGCACCCCCACCCCTGCTGCGCCGGCACGCACTCCGCTGCTCGACTCGCTGCCGCTCGCACCGGTCGTTTTCGTTTCCGTTTCGTGTGCACCGTCGCTAGCCCAATCGCCATGTCCGGACGCGGAAAGGGAGGCAAAGTCAAGGGCAAGTCAAAGTCCCGCTCAAGCAGGGCTGGGCTCCAGTTCCCGGTCGGCAGAATCCACCGCCTCCTGCGCAAGGGAAACTACGCAGAGCGCGTCGGCGCCGGGGCGCCCGTCTACCTCGCCGCCGTCATGGAGTACCTCGCGGCTGAGGTGCTCGAGCTGGCCGGAAACGCGGCCCGCGACAACAAGAAGACGCGCATCATCCCGCGCCACCTGCAGCTTGCCATCCGCAACGACGAGGAGCTCAACAAGCTCCTGTCGGGCGTCACCATCGCACAGGGTGGTGTCCTGCCCAACATCCAGGCCGTCCTGCTGCCAAAGAAGACCGAGAAGAAGGCCTAAAGGAGGCCAGGCAATCGCAGCGCCGCGTGCTCCCCTGCACGCAACGCGCTTTGCCGGCTCGGCTCGGCCCACAACAATCGGCCCTTTTCAGGGCCACCACACAAACCTACGTCCAAAGCAAAATTTCAGTCGTCCTCGCCGCACCTTGTTTTGTTTTTAACTTTGCACTTTCACAGCACAGCCGCCGCCGGCGCACGTCCGCCATCTTGTCGTCCACACAGCCCGTGTGGCCCAACACACACATTTTGCACGGTCGCAGTCGCCTTCCAAACGACAACGGCAGCAATAATGACCATTGTTAAAGGGAGGCGTGTCGACACACCGCCCTCCACTCCCGCGCGCCGCAACGGCCGTCGACACGAACGAAACAGCTGATCCGGCCGCCTATGCCCACACGCCTAACACACAGAGCCAAACCACGCAAGCAAATAATCACCGCCTCTCGCACAACAACACACAGCCCGCCATCTCCATCGCGATCGATACAAAGACACACAATAACAAACACACAAACGAAGCAGCTCCACTCTCTCACACACACACACACAGCCAGCCAGCCACATGACACGTTTCCTTTCCTTCTCCCCTCCCAGCCACATCACGTCGCTCAAACGGAAAGAAACAAACAAACAACACAGCGCACACACGCAGCAACAACAACACAGACTCTTTCGCACTTTTCAACTTCCGAACAGTGTGGTGGCCCTGAAAAGGGCCGTTTTCTAGTCTCTCCCACCCACAAGCACGGCCGCGGGAAGGCCAGCGCCCGCTGCGACGCAGCCTAACCGCCGAAACCGTACAGGGTGCGCCCCTGCCTCTTCAGGGCGTACACCACGTCCATGGCCGTCACAGTCTTGCGCTTGGCGTGCTCAGTGTACGTCACCGCGTCGCGGATCACGTTCTCCAGGAACACCTTCAGCACCCCGCGGGTCTCCTCGTAGATCAGACCAGAGATGCGCTTCACGCCGCCCCTGCGAGCCAGGCGGCGGATGGCGGGCTTCGTGATGCCCTGGATGTTGTCGCGCAACACCTTGCGGTGCCGCTTGGCGCCACCCTTGCCGAGCCCCTTTCCTCCCTTGCCGCGGCCTGTCATCCTTCCTTCCTCGGGCAAAGCAAAACGTGCACAAACAGCAGCTGCAGCGGCTGGCGAGTCGGCTACGGTCTGCGCCCAGCGCGCCCGCCGCCCCCCTATATAGACTCTGGCCCGCCCTCCCCCCACCACGCGCAACCGAGGGCATATAAGCGCAGCACGGAGGCGCGCGGGCCCGTTGTCAAGGCAGCACCGGACGCCGCGCCGCACCTAACCTCCACGCATGCACGCCGCTCCGCTACCGCTACCGCTATGGCCCGCACAAAGCAAACGGCCCGCAAGTCCACCGGCGGAAAGGCGCCGCGCAAACAGCTCGCCACCAAGGCGGCGAGGAAGAGCGCGCCCGCCACCGGAGGCGTCAAGAAGCCCCACCGCTACAGGCCGGGCACCGTCGCCCTGCGAGAAATCAGGCGCTACCAGAAGAGCACAGAGCTGCTCATCCGCAAGCTGCCATTCCAGCGCCTAGTGCGCGAGATCGCCCAGGACTTCAAGACCGACCTGCGCTTCCAGAGCTCCGCAGTCATGGCCCTGCAGGAGGCCAGCGAGGCCTACCTCGTCGGCCTCTTCGAAGACACCAACCTGTGCGCAATCCACGCCAAGCGCGTCACCATCATGCCCAAGGACATCCAGCTCGCGCGCCGCATCCGCGGCGAGCGCGCCTAAACCGCGCCGCGGCACCGCACCGCACAAACAAAAACGGCCCTTTTCAGGGCCACTAACATCTCTCCGTCGCGAGCAAACTTTGTCGGTCGCCTGCCTCTCGCCCCGCAACCCAAAAACAAAAACCACCACTTCCCGTCCGTCCGCCACACCCGCTCACTCTGCCTGCCTGCTAGCAGCGCGCAACAATCACACATCATCCCTCCCCGGCGCTCAAAGCGCACAATACCCAACGGCCGACGTCACACCGCACGGGTGGCTGGCCGGCCGCCGCTTTCGTTTCGAAAACAAAAAAAAACCCGCACTCCAACTCCGACGGCCAACGGCCAGGCAGGCGCGCTCGCTCGCTCTACACGCCACCGAAATCCCCCGCCGACTCCTTCCACATCTCAACGTGCCCCCCGTTGCAAAACATAACACACACACACAAAGAAACAAAACAAAGACCAGACACGACTCGACAAGACAGACATCCGAGAAGAACGAACGCAGGCAAGCCAACCAACGTATTCAAACAAAACAACGTGACAGAAAACCAACCGTCGGCCGCCGCCACAAACACGGCGACAATCAACCACGACAACAACAACAACAACAACAACAACAACAACACCGCTTACCGCTACCGCCGCCCACACCCGCCACCGACCCCCGCAATCCAACCACCACGGCACGCAAACAGCATCCCCACGGGCATACAGAAACGCCAGACAGACACCCACACCAGACGCAACACGACAATCAAAACCTTCCCCGACGTGCTTTGATGGCCCTGAGAAGGGCCGTTTTGGGCCGCGCGTCTCTTGCGCGCCACTAGACGACGACGGGGGGTGGGGACGACGGAGTCAAGCGCCAAACCCTTCCTTTCTCCCATCTCTTTCTCCTCTACTCTACTTCTTCTTCTTGGGCGAAGCCTTCGCCTTAGACGGCGTCGTCGCCTTCTTCGGGCGCGGCGCCTTCGGCTTCTTCGTCGGAACCTTGGCGGCCTTCTTCGCCTTCGACGGCGACTTGGCCTTGGCCGGCTTGGCCGCAGCCGCCTTCTTCGCACCCGCGGGAGCGGCCGACGCCGCAGACGCCTTCTTGGCGGCGCCCGCCTTCCGACCGGTCGCCGCCTTCACGCCACCAGCCTTCTTTGCGCCGGCCGCACGGGCGCCCTTCTTCTCCTTGCTGGCCGGAGCGGCGCGCTTCTTCTTGGCACCGCCAGCACGAGCCTTGCCGCCCTCGGCCGCCCCCCCGCCGCCGGCGCCGGCGAGCTTGAACGAGCCGGACGCGCCCTTCCCCTTCGTCTGCACCAGCTCGCCCGCCACGACGGCCGACTTGAGGTACTTCTTGATAAACGGCGCCAGCTTCTCCGCGTCCAGCTTGTAGTGCGCGGCTATGTACTTCTTGATCGCCTGCAGCGACGACCCGCCGCGCTCCTTCAGACTCTTGATGGCGGCCGTCACCATCTCAGAGGTGCGCGGGTGCGCAGGCTTGGCGCGCGGCTTCTTCGCAGACGACGCAGACTTGGCCTTCTTCGTAGTGCCGGTGGCGGCGGGTGCCGCAGCAGTCTCGTTCGTAGCCGCCTGATCTGCCATTTCGACGACGCGCGTAACACACAGCGAGAGCGAGAGCGAGCGGGACGGCAGGCAGGCACGCAAGCACAGCACAGCAGCAGAGCAGAGAATCACACGGCCCAGCCAGTGTCGCGGGCGGGCGCGGACGGCCGAGAGAGCGGCCGCCACTCTGCGCGCCGCCGCGCCGCGCCTCCCGCGCTTGCTACCGCCCAACGTCCGACAGCCTGTGCGGAGCAGCCCCAAACCTGCGCCACAACCGCCCGCGCCTTTCAAACCACCGAGGATGGGGCTACACACAGCCACACCACAGTCGCCAACCAGTCGCCACGGCAGCGCCGCAAACCACGGCCAAACTGCAGCTACCGCGCGCTACAGCCTGGGTCGGCCCGCCGAGAATCGCCGCCCCCGCCCAAATGCCGCCCCCACAGCCCCAGCCGACGACCCGCCACAATGGCCAAACCTTCGGCAAAACTCCCACACCGTCGCCGCGGCAGCCCGGCCAGCGCGGCCGGCGCCACAGCCACACAAGCCGAGGCGTGCGGCGATGACGGCCGTGCAAACGCGCCTCCGCCGCCCCATCGCCTTCCGTCGCCCTCCCGCCGTTTCCCGATCGGCCCGCAGCCGTCGGGCCACATCGCGCGCCGTCCTCCTCCTCTCGCCCGCCAACATTCACAGCCGTTTCTCAACAATTGCCCGCCGCAAACGGACGCCGCCTGCGCAACAGGCGCCGCCGCCCCTCGCCGCTTCCGACCCAACCCCTCGACCGAGGCAAACCGCAATCCGAATCTACAGACCAACCCAATCTGCCGTCAGCACACACGACAGCCGACCTTACACGTTACGCGTTACACATTACGTTTACACGTCTAGGTTAGGTTAGGTTAGGTTAGGTTAGGTTAGGTGGACGTGGGTTAGGTTAAGCGTCAAACTTAGGTTAAGCATTCAAACACGTCAGGCGTCACAGGCTAGGTTAGGTTAGGTTAGGTTAGGTTAGGTTAGGTTACACGTTAGGTTAAGGGGTCAGTGCTAGGTTAAGAAGCGTCAAACGTAGGTTAAAAAAAAAAAAAAGCGTTCAAACGTGAGGCGTGAGCCGGACAGCTTACCTTACGTAGACGTTAGGGGCTCACAGGCTGAGCTCACCTCACCTCGCCACACCACGGGTTAGGTTCGGTTCGCTCGGCTCAGCGTAAAGCGCCGAGGTCAGGGTTACGTTCGTTCACCTTCGGGCGCCACACTTTCGGTTGAAAGGTCGCGACGGGACGACGTCGGCAGGCACGCCGCAAACGAACAAAAACGTACAGACGACGTCGAAAACCGCCGACAGACGGGGGAGCAGCACGACCACGACCAGATACCGAGCGCGAACGAGACACACGCGAACCACCCCCACCGGCCAAAGGGCACCACACAACAACCCAGAGAGCACCACGTGTCGACACCAGAGCAACCCGCCGCTCACGCGACATGGCTGGCACCGAAGGGCAACCGCCCGCAACTGCGCTTTCCGCGCCGGCCCGGATGCACGTCGTGCTACAACAACACCACTACCGTACACAGCCGCTGTTCACAACATCACTATCATGCGCGCCCGCGGCTCGCCGCCGTCGCAGTCGCAGTCGCAGCCGCAGCCGCAGCCCCAACGCCAGCACTTTTGCACCACCATTCACACGCACCGCAACACAGCTCGCCGACACAGCCGAACAAAACAAACACCACACAACAACAGCAGCAACAACGCCGCCGCCTCTACTTGTGCCGGCGACCCACCCCGCCGATGGCGCACCTTTCGCCAGCCGGCAATCGACACACACGCACCCACCCACCCACCCACCCCCCCGGGGCCCAGTGCAAAAAAAAAAAAACCACACAAAAACAAAAAAAACACAACAAAAACAAAACAACACAAACGACACGGGAAGCGCACACCGCCACTTCGCGCGCACGCCACCAACCAGTCGTCGTCTCAAAATAACAAACACAAACAAAATAAACTAACAACTAGGGCAACACAAAACAAAAACGCCTCGCACGAACCGCCCACAAAAAGGACAAGCACACGCACAGCCTCTGCTGACGACCACGACGCAGCGGCACGCTGCTCCTGTCCCGCGCCCCGCGCCCCACTCGATTCACAACTCACGCGACACCGTCAACGACGGGCTCGCTTCCCGCAACCTACCACCTTTCCGCCACGACGCACAGCCCCAGCCCCACCCGACGACGCCCGTGCCAACGACTGCACTTCCACCACCGCCTCCCCCTTCCCCCCCAAAACACACACACACACACACACACAGCCAGCCAAAAACGCACTCGCGACCCACACATGCACGTGCATCGGCACACGCCAACCAGTCAACGTCGACAACCACACGCAAGGCTCGAAACGAAACCGGCGTCCTTCCACGTTGCCATCAAGCTACGCGACACAAGACACAAGGAACCAACACAACAGCCGGCCCCACTAATTCCCACTCTCACGCCGCAAAAAGCACACCGAAACCGCCAAACGCACGCACATTCCCCTTCGCACTGACACCGACCGGCTCGCTACCACACACCTCTCGGCAGCCGTTTCACGCCAATTCGCCACACCGCCCACACAGTCGACAAGCGCCCGCCCTGTACGGCACACGCAACGACGCAGCGCAGCAAAGGGCGCCCGCAACACATACCTCTCCGCCGCCCGACGCGCCAACCGCCACACCACACCGCCAGCCACTCGCAAATTGTGCACTGCCACCAGCCACACGTCCAACACGCCGCGCCGCCTCCGGCCACCCGCCAGGGGGCGCTCACGTCCGCGACAACAGCGCGGCCCGCCGGGCCGGGCCGAACCGAACCGAACCGGGCCGCCGCTGCTCTGCACTCGGCACGGCCACACCCTGCTGCAGACCGGGCTCGTCTCTCTGTACGCGTCTGCCTGCGCATCAACACAACACGACCTTTTTTTTTTTTTTTTTTTTTTTTTTCCTTCTTCCTCTCTACCGCCACCCCTTCTTCTCGCGTTTTTACTCGTTGTTGCAGCAGCGGCGCACACCTACACATCCACAGCCCCAGCCGAGCCGGCCTCACCTCAGGGCCCGCCGCCAGCGTCTCCTCCTCGGGCACAGGTGCGGTGCTGTGGCCGCCCATCCAACCGCATTGCTGGCCGTCCAGCCGCCAGGCGTTCCCACTGCCGCGAGCCACGCCGCGCACCGACCCTGCTGCAGAAAACGAAGCATAGCCAGAGACCGACCGGTACACAAAGCAAGCCGTCGCCTCGCCTCTTGTCCTTCCTGCCTTCCTTCCGCCCCCGCCCTTCTCACACCACCGCCTCTCCACTTTCGCCCCCCCCCCCCTCCTTTTTTTTGTTTTCTTCTTTCTTTCTTCCTTTCTTTCTTTCTTTGGCCCTCTCTCCTTCCCGCCATGGCGGTTACGGCACCGCCTGCAGCGGCAGATTTTTTGCGCCCACAAGCCTACTCCTACCACCATTAACCTTGCCCTGCCCTGCCCTGCCCATCAACGTCGCAGTCGAACCGACGCTTGCCAACACACTGCCCACGTTCCTTTCTCTTTTCGGCCTACGCCCATTACGCGCCGCCGCCACAGCACCTTCCCTTCCCACAACACACCGACGTCACCACACGCACCCAAAACAGGGGCCACGACCGTGTTCCTCGCCCACTCCCATCCCGCACGGTACGCACATTCCCAACTACTACCGCGCACCCTCCCTTTCCAATCTGTGTGTCTCTGTGTCCTGTCCGCGCGTGACGCCTCTCAACATCCGCCGTCCCCCGTCCCGTTTTCGCCCCCATGCCGTCGTCGCGCCGCCTCCTCCCCGTCCACCGCCGCCCCTGTCCGCCCCGCACCACACCATACACCGCTGCTTGTCCCGGCCGTTGCCACCAAAGGCGCCGACCGCAAACGCGCCACGCCGCAGCCCCCGTGCGTCTCGCGCTCGCTTGCATCTCCGTGCCGGCGCTGCCTCTCTTCCCGCTCGCACTCGACCTCGACAACACAGTCTTTGGCTCCGCCACTGCGTGTTCCGGTGGTACGCACGCTGCAACACGTACGTATTCATTACCAGAGCGATAGCGAGGCATGACAGCATCTCTGTCTGACCAGGGAGTTATTTATCGTTGCTAGTCGGCGCTTGGACCGCGCCAGACGACAGTAGTGGCACGCACCGGGTCGCCAGGAACAGTTGTTATATATATTGTAGCGCGAGTCGGGAGAGGTAGTAGTCGGTCGACAGTAGTAGCGGGTGGACGGTTGTACTGAGCGGGCGTCGGCGGCGTGCTCTGCTCGTCTCGCGACTCTGGTCACGGTTCGGGACGATGTATAGTATATTGTGTTATAATCAAAAGGTAGTGTGAAGCTGCATTGCGCAAATCTGATAACGTATGTTCATTGTACTTATTTTGTTCAACAACAAAAGCCCCACTATTACTTTTTTCTAAAGTAACTCTTGTCTTTTAACGAAAAACATTCACTTTTTAAAGACTACTTCCTATGGCATTTCCCTCCAAGGAGTGCAATTAATTACCAGCCAGCACTCATTCATTGCACACAGCTGTGTAAGGGGTATCTACAATTGAGGGGCGGATATAAATGCAATTTTTTTTTTTGTTTTGTTTTTTTTTTTTTTTTTTTTTTTTTTTTTGTGTGTGTTGTAACCTCCCCGCAAAATTTAAACTAATGGACAATGTTATTTACGGACGCTAATGGACATTGCGCTAATTGTAACCTCGCCCACAATGAGAGGTATTGAAAATGGCAACAAAAATGTGACATTCGCAATCTGACTCAAATATAAATTCTTCACAACATTTAAAGTCCGTTCAGCGACAGGAAACTTCAATTAAACCGAAATATCGGTCTTTGGCCCTGTGCAAAACAATCAGAATTAAAGTCTTACCTCAGAATAAATGGATGTCACATTTCTGCTCTTGTTGTTGCGCAGCGCTTGGAGGAACTGCATTGCAAATAATAATATTCTCTTTTTTTTTGTGATTCTAGTGAAATTTTTCTTCAAAGAAGTGGAATGAAATGTGAAGTGCAACGAACTCTTTAGTTCAATAAAAAAATTAAATGTTTGAAAAATGCTTTTGAAATACATATTATTATTGGGGAACTTGTTGGAGAATAATTACAATAAATAAAATTCTTCATTATCTAATGATTATATTAATTAACAGTATACCTTATTCACCATCTTGACCAGTGTTGCCGACCGCCTACATCACACAACCGCACTCGGCTGCTACTACTGACCGACCGCTCTGCATGACGACTATTAGCGTACTGCACGCGACGACTACTGACAGAGTACAGCCCTCAACTAGACAGAGCTACAGACTCGCAACGACTGACTGACTGACTGACTGAGAACCGCTCGCAACACTCGCGCGGTCCAGCGCAAACTCTCTGGTCACAGATGCTACAATGTCTCGCCATCGCTGCTATGTTACATTACATACGTGTTTCAGTGTCTTTTTCATTGGGGTAACGATCTTTGGCTCTTTTTATTCTGAATACAGGGCCAAAGGTCAACGCTGCTGCCCTTACACAATTTATCACGTTTCATTATGTCTGTTGCAATGTTACATACGGTTCATTCTTTCATTAATCTTATCGTTGGGTTTGTTTTGTAGGGACGTTAACATTCTTCTGGCACATTTTTATTATCATCGGACTCTCTGCTATTTGTGCAGGGAGGTTATACCTGGGTCCATTTCCATTTCCATTTACATTTTAATATTGATAGACGTTTTGTGTTCTTTTTTGTTTCTTGTTGTTTTTCCTTCTTTTTTTTTTGTTGTTTTTTTTTTTTTTTTTGTTTTCTTTTTCCCGCTCTCACCACCACCGCCGCATCACGCCTTCCGTTTTCTTGGTTTCTTTTCTGTTCTTCAACTGCTTCAACATCACCGCGCCCCATTTCCACACCACAGCCATCAGCCTCCAAGACGGGCAGGCGCAGTGTGCCATTTCCGGCGCACAAGCACACCCGTACGGTACTCTCCTCGCCCCCACGCCACCAACAACACAGCGACCACGCGGCTTTCAGGCACGGCACGGCACGGCACCGGCGAAATGCGCCGCCCCCGCCCCTCCGCGCATATCCGTCCGTCTCGCCACGTTCACTGACAGCCGCGTCTGCGGCTACACCACAACACCGCTCCCCTCCCTGGCAACTCATTGTTTTTCTCCTCCTCTTTTGCACAAACCACAACGCCGAGCACAGGCGCAAGCCACCCACACCGCGCCCCTCCCCGTCCCGTCTTTGGCCGCCGCTCCTCGTTTCCTCGTTTGCCCCCTCCCATCTCCCGAAATGCCATGCCAGCAGCGTTACGCATGCCCCTCCCCTGTCCACACAACACTACCGCCAAACGAACAGCCTTCCGGGCCACATGCAGGGCACGCCCACCTCCAAACACTGCCAATTCACGGACGCACACACACACACACACACACACACACACACACACACACTTTCTCGACACCTTTCTGTACGGAGGGTGCGTCATCTCGACCGTGACAGAGTGACGGCAACTATCGACGATCCATTTCCCCCCACTGGTACAACATGTCCACCAACACCTACATACATCATTCAAGTACACAGACAATAGCATACACACAATGGGAGGGCACACGAACATGGACGGCACGGCACTGTCATACACTCTTCCTCAGAACCATATCAACAAACGTTACGTACATCCGGGAAAGCGAAAGCGAAAGCGAAAGCAAAGGCAAAGGCCCAATGCAGCCGTCAAAGGTAACGTTCACCACGGCAGACACTTGCAGCCGCGCCGCCGTTAAACGCATTTCAGTGCGGCTCCAATACGCCTCCGACGCGGGAACGTTCCGTTGCTCTACGAATGCGTTTCTCCCCCTTTTTCCCTTCCTCTCTCTTTTGCCCCCCCTCTGTCCTTTCCTCCTTGCACTCTTGCCTCATTCCTCACGTTCTGCCCAGACATTCCGACCGATCAAAGTCAACCTTTCGTTACCGTTCTCAGCGCGACGGTGTACAACAGTATGACGGGTGTGCCCAAGACTTCGGTTCAGTTGCGTGACGCCGGTCTATCGCGCCGATCGACAGTTACTCAGGGGGCGACGGATCGGACCACGTCACCGACACACAAAACACTTTCAAACAAACAAATACATACATACCGGATGGACACAGACAAACACGTGTACAGACATTCGCCAAACAAACGACGACCGCCGCCGCCGTCGTCGTCGTCTAGCGTCGCGCTTACTGTACCTGCACTGGACACGCGTGCATCTTGAATGACGACATCGGTGTGCGTGCGTCGTACGCAATCAGTCAGACACGGCTATCAAAAATCAGAGTCGAATGGTAACATCATCGTGCGTGTCGCCGTACACGTACAGTACAATACAACAACAATGCCGTCTTAATGGCACGTTCATTTCAACGTCACTCACACACCTCCACGCTGCAGTTGCGTCGCACCATTGTCAAACTCGGCGTACAGCAAAGGGAATAGTGGGCGGCAAAAACAACCAAACAAAAACATTTCACATTTCACCCTCGCCATGTATGATGTGCAAAAAACAAACCCGCAAACGGCCGTCGTTACGGCGACACAAAAGTCGCCGATCGCACTGTCCCCCCCTCGCAGACAGGTAACACACACACACACACACCCCAACACCAATGGGTCAAAAACCACTCCAACGAGGCGTGCCACCATTCCACGCCACGGCGACCAACCTCGTGGCCGTACCCCGCAACACGCTTTGACGCGCCCCCCCCCCACCCACAATCAAAATGCACACATACATCACAGCCGTCCACACAAACAACAACAACAATTCCGCCCTTCCCGCAAAAGGCAAGTTGGTGGCCCTGAAAAGGGGCCGTTTTGCCGCTCTCGCAACGGAGGAGCCTTCTCCATCCTTCCATTCCAGAGCCACCTCCTTACTTGGAGCTCGTGTACTTGGTCACCGCCTTCGTGCCCTCGCTCACCTGGCGTGCTTGGCCAGCTCGCCAGGCAGCAACAGCCGCACAGCGGTCTGGATCTCGCGGACGTGATGGTCGAGCGCTTGTTGTAGTGCGCCAGGCGAGAAGCCCTCGGCCGCAATGTCGCTCGAAAATGTCGTTCACGAAGCTGTTCATGATGCTCATCGCCTTCGACGAGATGCCCGTGTCAGGGTGCACCTGCTTCAGCACCTTGTAGATGTAGATGGCATAGCTCTCCTTCCTCTTGCGCTTCTTCTTCTTGTCGCCCTTCGAAATGTTCTTCTGCGCCTTGCCAGCCTTCTTGGCGGCCTTCCCGCTAGTCTTGGGCGGCATCTCGAACGAACGTACGGGCAGCAGCAACACCAGTAGCAAGCGCTCCGCTCTAGTCAGCGTCTCCCCACACAGTGGCACCCGCCGCCAGCCGCCGCCGCACCTTTACCAGCTCGCCCTGTTGCGGCCTGCCGACCAATGGGGCGCGCGCGCAACCGGCCGCCGCACCCGAGCCCATAAAGCACCCCCACCCCTGCCTGCGCCGGCACGCACTCCCGCTGCTCGACTCGCTGCCGCTCGCACCGGTCGTTTTCGTTTCCGTTTCGTGTGCACCGTCGCTAGCCCCAATCGCCATGTCCGGACGCGGAAAGGGAGGCAAAGTCAAGGGCAAGTCAAAGTCCCGCTCAAGCAGGGCTGGGCTCCAGTTCCCGGTCGGCAGAATCCACCGCCTCCTGCGCAAGGGAAACTACGCAGAGCGCGTCGGCGCCGGGGCGCCCGTCTACCTCGCCGCCGTCATGGAGTACCTCGCGGCTGAGGTGCTCGAGCTGGCCGGAAACGCGGCCCGCGACAACAAGAAGACGCGCATCATCCCCGCGCCACCTGCAGCTTGCCATCCGCAACGACGAGGAGCTCAACAAGCTCCTGTCGGGCGTCACCATCGCACAGGGTGGTGTCCTGCCCAACATCCAGGCCGTCCTGCTGCCAAAGAAGACCGAGAAGAAGGCCTAAAGGAGGCCAGGCAATCGCAGCGCCGCGTGCTCCCCCTGCACGCAACGCGCTTTGCCGGCTCGGCTCGGCCCACAACAATCGGCCCTTTTCAGGGCCACCACACAAACCTACGTCCAAAGCAAAATTTCAGTCGTCGTCCTCGCCGCACCTTGTTTTGTTTTTAACTTTTGCACTTTCACAGCACAGCCGCCGCCGGCGCACGTCCGCCATCTTGTCGTCCACACAGCCCGTGTGGCCCAACACACACATTTTGCACGGTCGCAGTCGCCTTCCAAACGACAACGGCAGCAATAATGACCATTGTTAAAGGGAGGCGTGTCGACACACCGCCCTCCACTCCCGCGCGCCGCAACGGCCGTCGACACGAACGAAACAGCTGATCCGGCCGCCTATGCCCACACGCCTAACACACAGAGCCAAACCACGCAAGCAAATAATCACCGCCTCTCGCACAACAACACACAGCCCGCCATCTCCATCGCGATCGATACAAAGACACACAATAACAAACACACAAACGAAGCAGCTCCACTCTCTCACACACACACACACAGCCAGCCAGCCACATGACACGTTTCCTTTCCTTCTCCCCTCCCCAGCCACATCACGTCGCTCAAACGGAAAGAAACAAACAAACAACACAGCGCACACACGCAGCAACAACAACACAGACTCTTTCGCACTTTTCAACTTCCGAACAGTGTGGTGGCCCTGAAAAGGGGCCGTTTTTCTAGTCTCTCCCACCCACAAAGCACGGCCGCGGGAAGGCCAGCGCCCGCTGCGACGCAGCCTAACCGCCGAAACCGTACAGGGTGCGCCCCTGCCTCTTCAGGGCGTACACCACGTCCATGGCCGTCACAGTCTTGCGCTTGGCGTGCTCAGTGTACGTCACCGCGTCGCGGATCACGTTCTCCCAGGAACACCTTCAGCACCCCGCGGGTCTCCTCGTAGATCAGACCAGAGATGCGCTTCACGCCGCCCCTGCGAGCCAGGCGGCGGATGGCGGGCCTTCGTGATGCCCTGGATGTTGTCGCGCAACACCTTGCGGTGCCGCTTGGCGCCACCCTTGCCGAGCCCCTTTCCTCCCCTTGCCGCGGCCTGTCATCCTTCCTTCCTCGGGCAAAGCAAAACGTGCACAAACAGCAGCTGCAGCGGCTGGCGAGTCGGCTACGGTCTGCGCCCAGCGACTCCGACTCCGTTACTCATGTGCCTACCTGAGGCACGTGTGTGAGCAGGGTAAGCACTTGTGTGCTGTTCCTGCAGGACCTGAAAGAGATGTTTTTGAAAAAGACTTCCTAACTGTTGTTGGGGTCCTCTCGGTGTATATCTCGTGGGTCCTGGTGTTGTTGGGGGAAGGGTTATTCCCGCAACAGGTCCGGCCAACGGGTAGTTGGTCGATGGTGTTGCTGCTGGCCCAAGCCCCGAATGAGCCGATTGCGGGATTGACCCGCTTTTTGGTTAAAACTGACGTGCTAGGACTCGGAATCGGTCTCCGCAACGTCAGGATGCCCGTGTCTTCATGGAGAAAGGTGGTTGGGTAGAACCTGGGAAGGCCCAGCGCAAGCTTCAGCGCCTTGTTTTGGACGCATTGTAGCGATCGTATCGAGGAGTCGGCGGCATTGCCCCACACCACGGCCGCGTACTCTAACACTGGACGTACCAGTGTCAGATACAGCGTGATGCCGTGACGGGAGGGCAATGTGGACTCCCTATCGCCTTGTTTCGGATCCACTGGATGTGTGGGGCCCAGGTGAGCCGCTGGTCTAGTCTCACTCCGAGGTAGGTAGCTGTTTTTGACCACGGGATCGGGCCTCCCGCGATGTGTAGGGCTTCTAGGTTTGGCGGTACTCTGCGCTTCGTGAACGCCACCGCCTGGCTCTTGCCAGCGTTAAATTTAAGGCGCCACATGGTGGCCCAAGCACCAAGCGCTTCACATCCTTGCTGGAGGCGACGCCCCATGGTATGCGCGTTCATGCTCCGGGTGAACAGAGCAGTGTCGTCCGCATAGAGGGCCAACTCTACTCCGTTCACTCGCGGAGCGTCGGCGGTGAAGAGCGAGTAGAGTATGGGGCCTAGTACCGATCCCTGCGGTACGCCGGCACGTATGGGTCTGTTTGTGGACCTTCCCTGTTCAGCCCTGACGTGGAAAGTCCTGCCAGATAAGTAGGACCTGAGAAGCACTCCGTGCGACGTCGGTACCCCGAGTACAAACAACTTGTAGACGAGGCCGTCATGCCACACGGAGTCGAAGGCGCGTGAGACGTCCAGGAATACCGCCCCAAGGTATTCCCTCGTCTCCAGCGCCCTCATAGCTGGTTCCACGAGGCGGAGCAGCTGGTGGGTCGTGGAGTGACCTCCACGAAAACCAAACTGTTCGTCTGGCAGTATGTCTTCCTGGTCCACGTGTTGCAGAAGTCGCCGCACGTAAAGTCTCTCGAAAACCTTCGAGAGACATGGGAGGAGGCTGATGGGTCTGTAGCTGGATGGCGACCGGGGGTCCTTGTCTTGCTTCGGGATGGCCACCACCTCGGCATGTTTCCACACCGAGGGGTAGACACCCGAGGCCAGGATTTCGTTAAAGACTGTGGCCAGGTATTGCTCGTACTCCTGAGGAAGATTTCTAAGGAGTGAGTTCGGGATGCCGTCGATGCCACCTGCCCTCCGGGCATTGAGCGATCGGAGTTGCAATGCGACTTCTTCGGCGGTGATGGGGTCTATGCTGTCACCCTCCTCTCGTGCTTCGAGGAAGACTGGGAGACGTTCTTCCACTAGACGGACGTGGGCCACGTCGATGTCTTCTACCACGGGTCGGAAGTTTGCCTCAAAGGTGTCCGCTAGGACACTTGCCTTGGCGTCCGGCTCGCAGTAGTGGTCCTGACCGAGTTGCAGGGGGGGAATGCGCTGCCTGCGGCGCAGAAAACCTCTCACGACTCGCCATGCACTGCCGTCATCTGGGTCGAGGGACTCGACAAGGTCGGCCCATGCTTGGTTGCGGTGTTCGCGGACGGCCGCAGTGATGGCACGACGCATGCGGTTTACGCGGCGTTTCGTTTCTGGCTGTCGCGTTAGTTGCCACTCACGGAAGAGATGGTTCTTCGCAACTATAAGCTCCCGTATTGCTTGCGGGAGGCGACGCGACCTGTCTTGCGGCTGACGTGTGCGACCAGGTGTGGCAGTCTCTGCAGCTCGCAGGAGCGCCTGATTTAGGGAGGTGATGGCGGCTTCCGCCCCCACCTCCTCCGGATCAGGGGCATCTGTGAGGTACTCCCGTACCTCGGTTTGGAAGTGCTCGACGTTGATATTTTTGAAGGATGGACGACCGGCCCGCACCGCCGCGCCGACGACGTCTATGTCGAAGATCACCGGCAAGTGATCTGATGACAAAGCCGTCCTCGTCTCGGCAGTCGTAAACCGATCGACCCCCCTCAGTATAGCAACGTCGAGAACGTCTGGTTGTCCGCGCACTGGGATGTGGGTTGGGTCGTAGGGCCCTAGAATGATGGCGCCGTGTCTGAGGGCGGCGCGTTCAAGTCGGCGCCCGCTGACATTTGTGAGGCGGGAGTTCCAGTGGGCGGACTTTGCGTTAAAGTCCCCCCCGATGAACAGCCTCCCCTCCATGTCCAGTAGGGTGTCGAAATCGGCCTCTTGCAGAACACCCCGCGGCGGCCGGTATGCCGCCACGAAGGTGATCTTGCCGACAGACGTGTTGACGGTCACGCCGGTGGCTTCAATGTGCACGAGTTGTGGCAGTTGCACCGGGTAGTGCCGCAGGGACGACCTAACATACGCCGCCGTTCCGCCGCCGTGGGTCGGCCGGTCGGTGCGGTAGCAGCTGTAGTTTGCGACCCTGACGTGCACACCGGGTTTTAGGAATGTTTCACAGACGAGGCAGATGTCTACTGCCTCGCTGTATAGAAATTCCCTGAATTCACCCTGCTGCGGTATGAGACTGTTTGCGTTAAAAACGCAAATAGTCAGGCCATGGGTATGGTCGTTATCCATGACTGGGGGGCTGGGCGATGGCCTGGAGGGCCGTCGCAGCTGCGGAGACTAGACTGGGTAGTTGTGTCATGATTCTGTTTAATGTTTGCAGTAGCGTCTGCAGATCATCTGTGATAGCGCTCGCGGCCGCGGTGGCGGGTGGCGCTGGGGCTGTACTAGGCTGGCACTGTTTTGCGATGGGTGTCTGCGCAGCAGGGGCAGCCTGTCCATTTTCGGCGCGGGTCGGGGGGGGCGGTGGGAGTAGCCCAGCAGCACTGGGTTCCGGCTGTGTGTTGGTAGGTGGTTGCAGGTTGCGGGCGGGTAGGCGGCGTTCACCGCGAGGCGGGGCCTGCTGTTCAGCAGCCCGTCTCCCGGCAACGGACGCAAAACTGACTCCTGGCTGCACTTTTTTGGCAGCCTTGCCACGCTTGCGGGATTTGAATGCGTTACAGCCCCTGTAGCTTGCAACATGCGGCTCACTGCAGTTGCAGCATTTGGGCTGTTCGTCGCGCTTTTTTACGCAATCACGGCTTTGGTGTGCACCTGCACACTTTACGCAACGCGCGGGCATGGTGCAGTTGTGTGCAACATGGTCTAAGCCTTGGCAAGAGTAACACTGAAGCCTCTTGCCTTTGGCCTTGAGTAGTTCGACTGAAACGTCGATGTCCGCAATTTTGTCGAGTTGGAAGATTTTCCTGTTGTCCTCGTTGTCCACTAGGACGACAAGGAACAACGGCATCTTTTTGTGCGTGCGCGGCGATGTCATTAATTCTACCGTGCGCGCGGAAAAACCCGACTCCGCGAGTTCTTGTTTAAGGTGGGTAGGGTCCATCTTGATTGGCAGGTGACGTATAACCACCTTTAGTAACTTCAGGGACTCGGTGTTGTGGGTATAGCAGTGGAGTCCCTGATCCCTAACGAGATCCATGAGCTTTTTGTGCTCGTCTATGGATGTTGGGAGGATCTTGTAGACGTTGTTCGCTTGGACTTTGAATGACTTTACTTCCACCACATCTTTAATCATGCGGCGGAGGTCCATGAACTCGTCGTCCCACGTCACGACTACTGGAGGGGGGCGTGTGTGTTTACGTGCTGGGGCGGCGGGTTCCGCTTCCATGACAACTTCGGTTGCCTCTGCGAACCGATTTGATGTGGCTGGCGGTGGGGCGAGCACCTTCTCCAGCCTTTTGGGCTTGGCAGTGTGCCGCCGGTTTGGTACGGTAAAACCGTCTTCCTCGGCTGCAGGGGGCGCTGTGGGGGCGTCTGCAGCAGCAGCCTTCTTTTTTGTTTGGCGCCCTTCAGGCGCGGTTGCTGCGGTTTGTTCCTCAGAGTCAGAGGTGGCTGGTCGTTTCCGTGATGCCTGTTGCACATCCATCGGCATTTCTGCCGATAAAAGTGTCCCCAGGTTGGCTTCAGGAATTTCTAGTAGATCTGGCGTTGTTGGGTGCCGTGTTGGGTTTGGGTGGTCGCTGTCAGTCAGTCCCTGCACGGCGAGGACTGGCGCACTAGCGGCTTCTTCGCTGGGATTGTCCGTTGGGGCGATCAGCAGCGCACTGGCTTCTTGAGTAGCCAAGACTGGTGACGCAACACCATTCGGGGCCGCCTCCGCCGGAGCAGCAACATCTTGAGTTGCTACACCCAGCAGGGCTCCCGGCGGAACAATCACCTCTTCTATGGCCGAGCGCGGCAGTTCACTCAGCGGAAAGGAAGACTCTGTTTGCGGCTGTTGTGCCAGGGCGGCGGCTAAGTCGTGGCGCACGAAATGTTCGTACGCCTTTGCCGCGGCCTCTTTTTCTGCGGGTGTATTTGGCTTTGCTATGCGATTCATAATCACATACAGCTCAACGGCAGAGATGGGGCGGTAGCCTGAGGGGGCGCAGGAAGCGCCGACCGTGGTCGCGGTATCGCTGTAGGCGGGTGGTGTGGCGGATGTTGCCGCCGACAGAGTGCGATCTGTCGGAACAACATCCTCTATGGCGGTTAGGCAACTATTATTCGGGTCCATGGGGCACCTGTAATTGAGAAAGAAAAGATGTAGATATCTAACTCTAGTGATCGCGGACTGGTCCCACGTGAAGGGGGTCCTGGATCACAGCGTGCCCTAACGTTCCCTAGGCGTGACGCAAATCGATTCCTGAATCGATTTGTGCCACAGCCAGTTGCAGATAACACGACAATTTTGCCGCTAACCAACCCGCGCGCGAGTAGTCAGCAGGAGAGACAAGCTTTTGCTTTTGCCACGCGGACGCCGTTGACCAACGCACCTTAACAAAGGCGCGCAGACAAAGACGCGCGAGAACAATAGCGCGAGCGAGACAATAGCAGCTGCGGTGAGCCAGAGCGTCCTCTCGCTACGGCGGCTCAGCGCAGACTTCTGCGCCCAGCGCGCCCGCCGCCCCCCTATATAGACTCTGGCCCGCCCTCCCCCCACCACGCGCAACCGAGGGCATATAAGCGCAGCACGGAGGCGCGCGGGCCCGTTGTCAAGGCAGCACCGGACGCCGCGCCGCACCTAACCTCCACGCACGCACGCCGCTCCGCTACCGCTACCGCTATGGCCCGCACAAAGCAAACGGCCCGCAAGTCCACCGGCGGAAAGGCGCCGCGCAAACAGCTCGCCACCAAGGCGGCGAGGAAGAGCGCGCCCGCCACCGGAGGCGTCAAGAAGCCCCACCGCTACAGGCCGGGCACCGTCGCCCTGCGAGAAATCAGGCGCTACCAGAAGAGCACAGAGCTGCTCATCCGCAAGCTGCCATTCCAGCGCCTAGTGCGCGAGATCGCCCAGGACTTCAAGACCGACCTGCGCTTCCAGAGCTCCGCAGTCATGGCCCTGCAGGAGGCCAGCGAGGCCTACCTCGTCGGCCTCTTCGAAGACACCAACCTGTGCGCAATCCACGCCAAGCGCGTCACCATCATGCCCAAGGACATCCAGCTCGCGCGCCGCATCCGCGGCGAGCGCGCCTAAACCGCGCCGCGGCACCGCACCGCACAAACAAAAACGGCCCTTTTCAGGGCCACTAACATCTCTCCGTCGCGAGCAAACTTTGTCGGTCGCCTGCCTCTCGCCCCGCAACCCAAAAACAAAAACCACCACTTCCCGTCCGTCCGCCACACCCGCTCACTCTGCCTGCCTGCTAGCAGCGCGCAACAATCACACATCATCCCTCCCCGGCGCTCAAAGCGCACAATACCCAACGGCCGACGTCACACCGCACGGGTGGCTGGCCGGCCGCCGCTTTCGTTTCGAAAACAAAAAAAAACCCGCACTCCAACTCCGACGGCCAACGGCCAGGCAGGCGCGCTCGCTCGCTCTACACGCCACCGAAATCCCCCGCCGACTCCTTCCACATCTCAACGTGCCCCCCGTTGCAAAACATAACACACACACACAAAGAAACAAAACAAAGACCAGACACGACTCGACAAGACAGACATCCGAGAAGAACGAACGCAGGCAAGCCAACCAACGTATTCAAACAAAACAACGTGACAGAAAACCAACCGTCGGCCGCCGCCACAAACACGGCGACAATCAACCACGACAACAACAACAACAACAACAACAACAACAACACCGCTTACCGCTACCGCCGCCCACACCCGCCACCGACCCCCGCAATCCAACCACCACGGCACGCAAACAGCATCCCCACGGGCATACAGAAACGCCAGACAGACACCCACACCAGACGCAACACGACAATCAAAACCTTCCCCGACGTGCTTTGATGGCCCTGAGAAGGGCCGTTTTGGGCCGCGCGTCTCTTGCGCGCCACTAGACGACGACGGGGGGTGGGGACGACGGAGTCAAGCGCCAAACCCTTCCTTTCTCCCATCTCTTTCTCCTCTACTCTACTTCTTCTTCTTGGGCGAAGCCTTCGCCTTAGACGGCGTCGTCGCCTTCTTCGGGCGCGGCGCCTTCGGCTTCTTCGTCGGAACCTTGGCGGCCTTCTTCGCCTTCGACGGCGACTTGGCCTTGGCCGGCTTGGCCGCAGCCGCCTTCTTCGCACCCGCGGGAGCGGCCGACGCCGCAGACGCCTTCTTGGCGGCGCCCGCCTTCCGACCGGTCGCCGCCTTCACGCCACCAGCCTTCTTTGCGCCGGCCGCACGGGCGCCCTTCTTCTCCTTGCTGGCCGGAGCGGCGCGCTTCTTCTTGGCACCGCCAGCACGAGCCTTGCCGCCCTCGGCCGCCCCCCGCCGCCGGCGCCGGCGAGCTTGAACGAGCCGGACGCGCCCTTCCCCTTCGTCTGCACCAGCTCGCCCGCCACGACGGCCGACTTGAGGTACTTCTTGATAAACGGCGCCAGCTTCTCCGCGTCCAGCTTGTAGTGCGCGGCTATGTACTTCTTGATCGCCTGCAGCGACGACCCGCCGCGCTCCTTCAGACTCTTGATGGCGGCCGTCACCATCTCAGAGGTGCGCGGGTGCGCAGGCTTGGCGCGCGGCTTCTTCGCAGACGACGCAGACTTGGCCTTCTTCGTAGTGCCGGTGGCGGCGGGTGCCGCAGCAGTCTCGTTCGTAGCCGCCTGATCTGCCATTTCGACGACGCGCGTAACACACAGCGAGAGCGAGAGCGAGCGGGACGGCAGGCAGGCACGCAAGCACAGCACAGCAGCAGAGCAGAGAATCACACGGCCCAGCCAGTGTCGCGGGCGGGCGCGGACGGCCGAGAGAGCGGCCGCCACTCTGCGCGCCGCCGCGCCGCGCCTCCCGCGCTTGCTACCGCCCAACGTCCGACAGCCTGTGCGGAGCAGCCCCAAACCTGCGCCACAACCGCCCGCGCCTTTCAAACCACCGAGGATGGGGCTACACACAGCCACACCACAGTCGCCAACCAGTCGCCACGGCAGCGCCGCAAACCACGGCCAAACTGCAGCTACCGCGCGCTACAGCCTGGGTCGGCCCGCCGAGAATCGCCGCCCCCGCCCAAATGCCGCCCCCACAGCCCCAGCCGACGACCCGCCACAATGGCCAAACCTTCGGCAAAACTCCCACACCGTCGCCGCGGCAGCCCGGCCAGCGCGGCCGGCGCCACAGCCACACAAGCCGAGGCGTGCGGCGATGACGGCCGTGCAAACGCGCCTCCGCCGCCCCATCGCCTTCCGTCGCCCTCCCGCCGTTTCCCGATCGGCCCGCAGCCGTCGGGCCACATCGCGCGCCGTCCTCCTCCTCTCGCCCGCCAACATTCACAGCCGTTTCTCAACAATTGCCCGCCGCAAACGGACGCCGCCTGCGCAACAGGCGCCGCCGCCCCTCGCCGCTTCCGACCCAACCCCTCGACCGAGGCAAACCGCAATCCGAATCTACAGACCAACCCAATCTGCCGTCAGCACACACGACAGCCGACCTTACACGTTACGCGTTACACATTACGTTTACACGTCTAGGTTAGGTTAGGTTAGGTTAGGTTAGGTTAGGTGGACGTGGGTTAGGTTAAGCGTCAAACTTAGGTTAAGCATTCAAACACGTCAGGCGTCACAGGCTAGGTTAGGTTAGGTTAGGTTAGGTTAGGTTAGGTTACACGTTAGGTTAAGGGGTCAGCGCTAGGTTAAGAAGCGTCAAACGTAGGTTAAAAAAAAAAAAAAGCGTTCAAACGTGAGGCGTGAGCCGGACAGCTTACCTTACGTAGACGTTAGGGGCTCACAGGCTGAGCTCACCTCACCTCGCCACACCACGGGTTAGGTTCGGTTCGCTCGGCTCAGCGTAAAGCGCCGAGGTCAGGGTTACGTTCGTTCACCTTCGGGCGCCACACTTTCGGTTGAAAGGTCGCGACGGGACGACGTCGGCAGGCACGCCGCAAACGAACAAAAACGTACAGACGACGTCGAAAACCGCCGACAGACGGGGGAGCAGCACGACCACGACCAGATACCGAGCGCGAACGAGACACACGCGAACCACCCCCACCGGCCAAAGGGCACCACACAACAACCCAGAGAGCACCACGTGTCGACACCAGAGCAACCCGCCGCTCACGCGACATGGCTGGCACCGAAGGGCAACCGCCCGCAACTGCGCTTTCCGCGCCGGCCCGGATGCACGTCGTGCTACAACAACACCACTACCGTACACAGCCGCTGTTCACAACATCACTATCATGCGCGCCCGCGGCTCGCCGCCGTCGCAGTCGCAGTCGCAGCCGCAGCCGCAGCCCCAACGCCAGCACTTTTGCACCACCATTCACACGCACCGCAACACAGCTCGCCGACACAGCCGAACAAAACAAACACCACACAACAACAGCAGCAACAACGCCGCCGCCTCTACTTGTGCCGGCGACCCACCCCGCCGATGGCGCACCTTTCGCCAGCCGGCAATCGACACACACGCACCCACCCACCCACCCACCCCCCCGGGGCCCAGTGCAAAAAAAAAAAAAACCACACAAAAACAAAAAAAACACAACAAAAACAAAACAACACAAACGACACGGGAAGCGCACACCGCCACTTCGCGCGCACGCCACCAACCAGTCGTCGTCTCAAAATAACAAACACAAACAAAATAAACTAACAACTAGGGCAACACAAAACAAAAACGCCTCGCACGAACCGCCCACAAAAAGGACAAGCACACGCACAGCCTCTGCTGACGACCACGACGCAGCGGCACGCTGCTCCTGTCCCGCGCCCCGCGCCCCACTCGATTCACAACTCACGCGACACCGTCAACGACGGGCTCGCTTCCCGCAACCTACCACCTTTCCGCCACGACGCACAGCCCCAGCCCCACCCGACGACGCCCGTGCCAACGACTGCACTTCCACCACCGCCTCCCCCTTCCCCCCCAAAACACACACACACACACACACACAGCCAGCCAAAAACGCACTCGCGACCCACACATGCACGTGCATCGGCACACGCCAACCAGTCAACGTCGACAACCACACGCAAGGCTCGAAACGAAACCGGCGTCCTTCCACGTTGCCATCAAGCTACGCGACACAAGACACAAGGAACCAACACAACAGCCGGCCCCACTAATTCCCACTCTCACGCCGCAAAAAGCACACCGAAACCGCCAAACGCACGCACATTCCCCTTCGCACTGACACCGACCGGCTCGCTACCACACACCTCTCGGCAGCCGTTTCACGCCAATTCGCCACACCGCCCACACAGTCGACAAGCGCCCGCCCTGTACGGCACACGCAACGACGCAGCGCAGCAAAGGGCGCCCGCAACACATACCTCTCCGCCGCCCGACGCGCCAACCGCCACACCACACCGCCAGCCACTCGCAAATTGTGCACTGCCACCAGCCACACGTCCAACACGCCGCGCCGCCTCCGGCCACCCGCCAGGGGGCGCTCACGTCCGCGACAACAGCGCGGCCCGCCGGGCCGGGCCGAACCGAACCGAACCGGGCCGCCGCTGCTCTGCACTCGGCACGGCCACACCCTGCTGCAGACCGGGCTCGTCTCTCTGTACGCGTCTGCCTGCGCATCAACACAACACGACCTTTTTTTTTTTTTTTTTTTTTTTTTCCTTCTTCCTCTCTACCGCCACCCCTTCTTCTCGCGTTTTTACTCGTTGTTGCAGCAGCGGCGCACACCTACACATCCACAGCCCCAGCCGAGCCGGCCTCACCTCAGGGCCCGCCGCCAGCGTCTCCTCCTCGGGCACAGGTGCGGTGCTGTGGCCGCCCATCCAACCGCATTGCTGGCCGTCCAGCCGCCAGGCGTTCCCACTGCCGCGAGCCACGCCGCGCACCGACCCTGCTGCAGAAAACGAAGCATAGCCAGAGACCGACCGGTACACAAAGCAAGCCGTCGCCTCGCCTCTTGTCCTTCCTGCCTTCCTTCCGCCCCCGCCCTTCTCACACCACCGCCTCTCCACTTTCGCCCCCCCCCCCCTCCTTTTTTTTGTTTTCTTCTTTCTTTCTTCCTTTCTTTCTTTCTTTGGCCCTCTCTCCTTCCCGCCATGGCGGTTACGGCACCGCCTGCAGCGGCAGATTTTTTGCGCCCACAAGCCTACTCCTACCACCATTAACCTTGCCCTGCCCTGCCCTGCCCATCAACGTCGCAGTCGAACCGACGCTTGCCAACACACTGCCCACGTTCCTTTCTCTTTTCGGCCTACGCCCATTACGCGCCGCCGCCACAGCACCTTCCCTTCCCACAACACACCGACGTCACCACACGCACCCAAAACAGGGGCCACGACCGTGTTCCTCGCCCACTCCCATCCCGCACGGTACGCACATTCCCAACTACTACCGCGCACCCTCCCTTTCCAATCTGTGTGTCTCTGTGTCCTGTCCGCGCGTGACGCCTCTCAACATCCGCCGTCCCCCGTCCCGTTTTCGCCCCCATGCCGTCGTCGCGCCGCCTCCTCCCCGTCCACCGCCGCCCCTGTCCGCCCCGCACCACACCATACACCGCTGCTTGTCCCGGCCGTTGCCACCAAAGGCGCCGACCGCAAACGCGCCACGCCGCAGCCCCCGTGCGTCTCGCGCTCGCTTGCATCTCCGTGCCGGCGCTGCCTCTCTTCCCGCTCGCACTCGACCTCGACAACACAGTCTTTGGCTCCGCCACTGCGTGTTCCGGTGGTACGCACGCTGCAACACGTACGTATTCATTACCAGAGCGATAGCGAGGCATGACAGCATCTCTGTCTGACCAGGGAGTTATTTATCGTTGCTAGTCGGCGCTTGGACCGCGCCAGACGACAGTAGTGGCACGCACCGGGTCGCCAGGAACAGTTGTTATATATATTGTAGCGCGAGTCGGGAGAGGTAGTAGTCGGTCGACAGTAGTAGCGGGTGGACGGTTGTACTGAGCGGGCGTCGGCGGCGTGCTCTGCTCGTCTCGCGACTCTGGTCACGGTTCGGGACGATGTATAGTATATTGTGTTATAATCAAAAGGTAGTGTGAAGCTGCATTGCGCAAATCTGATAACGTATGTTCATTGTACTTATTTTGTTCAACAACAAAAGCCCCACTATTACTTTTTTCTAAAGTAACTCTTGTCTTTTAACGAAAAACATTCACTTTTTAAAGACTACTTCCTATGGCATTTCCCTCCAAGGAGTGCAATTAATTACCAGCCAGCACTCATTCATTGCACACAGCTGTGTAAGGGGTATCTACAATTGAGGGGCGGATATAAATGCAATTTTTTTTTTTTGTTTTGTTTTTTTTTTTTTTTTTTTTTTTTTTTTGTGTGTGTTGTAACCTCCCCGCAAAATTTAAACTAATGGACAATGTTATTTACGGACGCTAATGGACATTGCGCTAATTGTAACCTCGCCCACAATGAGAGGTATTGAAAATGGCAACAAAAATGTGACATTCGCAATCTGACTCAAATATAAATTCTTCACAACATTTAAAGTCCGTTCAGCGACAGGAAACTTCAATTAAACCGAAATATCGGTCTTTGGCCCTGTGCAAAACAATCAGAATTAAAGTCTTACCTCAGAATAAATGGATGTCACATTTCTGCTCTTGTTGTTGCGCAGCGCTTGGAGGAACTGCATTGCAAATAATAATATTCTCTTTTTTTTTGTGATTCTAGTGAAATTTTTCTTCAAAGAAGTGGAATGAAATGTGAAGTGCAACGAACTCTTTAGTTCAATAAAAAAATTAAATGTTTGAAAAATGCTTTTGAAATACATATTATTATTGGGGAACTTGTTGGAGAATAATTACAATAAATAAAATTCTTCATTATCTAATGATTATATTAATTAACAGTATACCTTATTCACCATCTTGACCAGTGTTGCCGACCGCCTACATCACACAACCGCACTCGGCTGCTACTACTGACCGACCGCTCTGCATGACGACTATTAGCGTACTGCACGCGACGACTACTGACAGAGTACAGCCCTCAACTAGACAGAGCTACAGACTCGCAACGACTGACTGACTGACTGACTGAGAACCGCTCGCAACACTCGCGCGGTCCAGCGCAAACTCTCTGGTCACAGATGCTACAATGTCTCGCCATCGCTGCTATGTTACATTACATACGTGTTTCAGTGTCTTTTTCATTGGGGTAACGATCTTTGGCTCTTTTTATTCTGAATACAGGGCCAAAGGTCAACGCTGCTGCCCTTACACAATTTATCACGTTTCATTATGTCTGTTGCAATGTTACATACGGTTCATTCTTTCATTAATCTTATCGTTGGGTTTGTTTTGTAGGGACGTTAACATTCTTCTGGCACATTTTTATTATCATCGGACTCTCTGCTATTTGTGCAGGGAGGTTATACCTGGGTCCATTTCCATTTCCATTTACATTTTAATATTGATAGACGTTTTGTGTTCTTTTTTGTTTCTTGTTGTTTTTCCTTCTTTTTTTTTGTTGTTTTTTTTTTTTTTTTTTGTTTTCTTTTTCCCGCTCTCACCACCACCGCCGCATCACGCCTTCCGTTTTCTTGGTTTCTTTTCTGTTCTTCAACTGCTTCAACATCACCGCGCCCCATTTCCACACCACAGCCATCAGCCTCCAAGACGGGCAGGCGCAGTGTGCCATTTCCGGCGCACAAGCACACCCGTACGGTACTCTCCTCGCCCCCACGCCACCAACAACACAGCGACCACGCGGCTTTCAGGCACGGCACGGCACGGCACCGGCGAAATGCGCCGCCCCCGCCCCTCCGCGCATATCCGTCCGTCTCGCCACGTTCACTGACAGCCGCGTCTGCGGCTACACCACAACACCGCTCCCCTCCCTGGCAACTCATTGTTTTTCTCCTCCTCTTTTGCACAAACCACAACGCCGAGCACAGGCGCAAGCCACCCACACCGCGCCCCTCCCCGTCCCGTCTTTGGCCGCCGCTCCTCGTTTCCTCGTTTGCCCCCTCCCATCTCCCGAAATGCCATGCCAGCAGCGTTACGCATGCCCCTCCCCTGTCCACACAACACTACCGCCAAACGAACAGCCTTCCGGGCCACATGCAGGGCACGCCCACCTCCAAACACTGCCAATTCACGGACGCACACACACACACACACACACACACACACACACACACACACTTTCTCGACACCTTTCTGTACGGAGGGTGCGTCATCTCGACCGTGACAGAGTGACGGCAACTATCGACGATCCATTTCCCCCCACTGGTACAACATGTCCACCAACACCTACATACATCATTCAAGTACACAGACAATAGCATACACACAATGGGAGGGCACACGAACATGGACGGCACGGCACTGTCATACACTCTTCCTCAGAACCATATCAACAAACGTTACGTACATCCGGGAAAGCGAAAGCGAAAGCGAAAGCGAAAGCAAAGGCAAAGCCCAATGCAGCCGTCAAAGGTAACGTTCACCACGGCAGACACTTGCAGCCGCGCCGCCGTTAAACGCATTTCAGTGCGGCTCCAATACGCCTCCGACGCGGGAACGTTCCGTTGCTCTACGAATGCGTTTCTCCCCTTTTTCCCTTCCTCTCTCTTTTGCCCCCCCTCTGTCCTTTCCTCCTTGCACTCTTGCCTCATTCCTCACGTTCTGCCCAGACATTCGACCGATCAAAGTCAACCTTTCGTTACCGTTCTCAGCGCGACGGTGTACAACAGTATGACGGGTGTGCCCAAGACTTCGGTTCAGTTGCGTGACGCCGGTCTATCGCGCCGATCGACAGTTACTCAGGGGGCGACGGATCGGACCACGTCACCGACACACAAAACACTTTCAAACAAACAAATACATACATACCGGATGGACACAGACAAACACGTGTACAGACATTCGCCAAACAAACGACGACCGCCGCCGCCGTCGTCGTCGTCTAGCGTCGCGCTTACTGTACTGCACTGGACACGCGTGCATCTTGAATGACGACATCGGTGTGCGTGCGTCGTACGCAATCAGTCAGACACGGCTATCAAAAATCAGAGTCGAATGGTACATCATCGTGCGTGTCGCCGTACACGTACAGTACAATACAACAACAATGCGTCTTAATGGCACGTTCATTTCAACGTCACTCACACACCTCCACGCTGCAGTTGCGTCGCACCATTGTCAAACTCGGCGTACAGCAAAGGGAATAGTGGGCGGCAAAAACAACCAAACAAAAACATTTCACATTTCACCCTCGCCATGTATGATGTGCAAAAAACAAACCCGCAAACGGCCGTCGTTACGGCGACACAAAAGTCGCCGATCGCACTGTCCCCCCTCGCAGACAGGTAACACACACACACACACACCCCAACACCAATGGGTCAAAAACCACTCCAACGAGGCGTGCCACCATTCCACGCCACGGCGACCAACCTCGTGGCCGTACCCCGCAACACGCTTTGACGCGCCCCCCCCCACCCACAATCAAAATGCACACATACATCACAGCCGTCCACACAAACAACAACAACAATTCCGCCCTTCCCGCAAAAGGCAAGTTGGTGGCCCTGAAAAGGGCCGTTTTGCCGCTCTCGCAACGGAGGAGCCTTCTCCATCCTTCCATTCCAGAGCCACCTCCTTACTTGGAGCTCGTGTACTTGGTCACCGCCTTCGTGCCCTCGCTCACGGCGTGCTTGGCCAGCTCGCCAGGCAGCAACAGCCGCACAGCGGTCTGGATCTCGCGGGACGTGATGGTCGAGCGCTTGTTGTAGTGCGCCAGGCGAGAAGCCTCGGCCGCAATGCGCTCGAAAATGTCGTTCACGAAGCTGTTCATGATGCTCATCGCCTTCGACGAGATGCCCGTGTCAGGGTGCACCTGCTTCAGCACCTTGTAGATGTAGATGGCATAGCTCTCCTTCCTCTTGCGCTTCTTCTTCTTGTCGCCCTTCGAAATGTTCTTCTGCGCCTTGCCAGCCTTCTTGGCGGCCTTCCCGCTAGTCTTGGGCGGCATCTCGAACGAACGTACGGCAGCAGCAACACCAGTAGCAAGCGCTCCGCTCTAGTCAGCGTCTCCCCACACAGTGGCACCCGCCGCCAGCCGCCGCCGCACCTTTACCAGCTCGCCCTGTTGCGGCCGCCGACCAATGGGGCGCGCGCGCAACCGGCCGCCGCACCCGAGCCCATAAAGCACCCCCACCCCTGCTGCGCCGGCACGCACGCACGCACGCACGCGTCTGCGCCGAGCCGCCGCAGCGTCAGGTCGCTTGGGCTCTCCGCAGCGCTTTGTCCGTCGCGCGCCTTTGTTCACGAGCGCCTTTGTTCTCGCGCGCCTTTGTCAAGGCACGCGGGCCGAAGGTGGCCACGTGGCAGAAGCGGTAGCGGACTTCTCCAGCTAACGACTCGCTTGCGAGTTCGTCTAGCGGCAAAATTGTGTGTTACCGTTATCGTGGCTGCAATACAAATTGATCAGCATCAATTTGTATTGCGCCTAGGGACTGTTAGGGCACGCCGTGAGTCAGGACCCCCTTCACGTGGGACCAGTCCGCGCTCACTCGCTTAGCACCCACCCTCAAGAGCTCCTGTCTTCCCCATGGAAGGCAATAACATCGCTGCGAACGTCGCGGCGGTGGTCGCCGCGTCAGAGCACGCTCTGGTGGCGGCCTCCAATGCTCCGACCCCCGCGACCGCTCCTCCAGGGTATCGCCCACTCACAACGGTCGAACTCTTTGTTGTAATGAACCGCATGGCCAAAGCCGCCACCGCCTCTGAACGCGAGGCCGCGGAAAAGGCTTACATAAGGTTCTTACAGTACGACCTCCCCGCCGCACTGCCAGGCGCAGCCAGTGAAGAGGCCAAGGTACCGCCGGGAGCCCCGCCAGGCGTGTCCACGCAAGAGGACACTGCACTGCCGGAGGCGGCCCCGAAGGGAGCAGAGCCACCAGGCGTGGCGTCTCATGCACCCACTGCCCTGCTGGCTCCCCCCACGGTACAGGCCAGTCAAGAGGCTGCTGACCTGCCAGCAGCATCTCACGAGGACGTTATTCCAGAAGCCAACCTGGAAAAATTAATCCACGATGGCGAGGCTATGGAAGTCTCACTCCCATCGCGTAAAAGGCCGGCGGATGACGATGAGTCGTCCGAAAGCACCCCTTCTTCTGCCCACAGAATGCCGCAGCAGAAGAAGAAGCAAACCGCGCCTGAAGGCGCCACAGAAGACATTGAAGCCGCAGAGGAGGAAGAAGATGAGTTTGTCGTCCCCAAGCGGAAGCACACGGCTCGGGCAAGGAAGCTCGAGCAGGTGCAGCCGCTCCCGACGGCAAACTCGTTCGAGTCCGCCCCAATCGACACCGAGGCTATGGAGGAAGCGCCAAGGCCGCCCAAAAGGGTGGCCCCACCACCAATCAATGTCCTTTGGAAGGACACCTTTCGAGCCTTCCTAGAAAAATTCTCTGAGGGTGTGTCCGCACCACCCAAAATAAAGTCCCTTGGGCGCGAGATGTTGCGCATCACACCTGCAAACATGGACGACTACCGCGCAACCATGAGTAAGATTCGGGAGGAGGGGCTGTTCTGCTACACTCATGATGCAGAGCGGCTCCCTCTCCTGAAGGTAGTCTTCCGCCGTTTGCCCATGAGTATGGAACCTGATCACCTCAAGGAGGAACTCCTCGCCTTGGGGTACAGCGTTAGATCAGCAGGCCTCATGAAGTCACCCAGGACACGGAGGGACATGCCACTGTTCCTCGTTGTCCTGGTGGACAGCATCGAGGCCAGAAAGATATTTCAACTTAAAACAATAGCCACAGTCGACGTAGAAGTTGAGCCGCTCCGGGCCAAGGGGCGAAGAGCACAGTGCTTCTCGTGCCAAGGCCTGGATCATGTGGCACACTTCTGCACAATGCCTGCCCGTTGCGTCAAATGCGCGGGCTCCCATCAAAGCAGAGACTGCAAAAAGAGCAAAGATGAACCGCCGAAATGCTGCAACTGCAGTGAACAACACGTGGCTAGCTACAGGGGCTGCAACCTATTTAAAAAGACCAGGCGCCGCGGACGCGGACGTGGAACGTCACGCCCAGTCCAGCAAGGCACCAGCTATGCCGCAGCCGCAAAAGGCGCGGCCCCAGCCCACCAGGAGCGACAGCAAGCACCCCCAGACGCCACGAACAAGCCGGCTGCCACAAACCAGTCACCAGCAGCCCAGCCAGGCCCCACCCCACCCGCAACAAGCACCAAAGACTGCAGTCAGGGCCCACTGCGTCCCACCCCCAGCTCCCCACACCAAACATGTCAGGCAAACGCACAGGTGGCCAGTCGCACGGCACCTGCTGCACACATCCCACCGGTTCGCAATACTGCAACAGCCATTCCTGAACCCCACAATAAACCCTGTTTGGAGACAACACAGCTAAATGCCCTCCTGCACTCGCTGACGTCAATGCTCCAGCAACTCCCAGTACTAGTGCAGGCAGTCACGGCGGCCCTCCAGGCCAGCACCGTCCCAGCCCCACACCATGGATAACCCGCACATACATGGGCTAACCGTCTGCGGATTCAACGCAAACGGCCTGGTAAGGCAACAAGGTGAGTTTCGCAACTTTCTGCAGGACGAAGCAGTTGATATATGTCTCGTTTGCGAAACCCACCTTAAGCCTGGAGTCCAAGTCAGGGCAGCCAATTACGCCTGTTACCGCTATGATAGGCCGACTGCCGGTGGTGGGACGGCCGTGTATGTTCGACGTGCACTGATGCACCATGCCACCCACCTCCCTGACCTAGTATCGGTGGAAGCCACAGCAGTCAGCGTGTCCACCGCAATAGGACAGATAACCTTCGTTGCTGCCTATAAGCCCCCACGCGCTACTCTTGCCGACCAGGATATCGACGCGCTACTGGCGGCTGGGGGGCGGGTTTTCATTGCGGGTGACTTCAACTCGAAGCACGCGGAATGGAACTCCCGCCTCACAAATGCCAATGGCCGCCGTCTCCTCAGAGCTGCCCAGAGAAACGGCGCCATAGCTCTGGGGCCATTCGAACATACCATCTTCCCAGCTCGCCAGGACCTGTTGTCCGATGTGCTGGACATAGCAATTCTCAAAGGTATAGGGCACCACATCTCCGCATCGACGCGCTGTGCACTGTCATCAGATCACGTCCCAGTGATCTATGACGTGGACATCGTCGGTGCGGCCCTTCCGCCACGTCGTCCGAACTTCAGGCACCTAAATCGAGAGCGCTATCAGGAGGAGGTCCTCCCTCTCCTGACAGACGCCCCAGACCCTTCTGAGGTTGGCACGGACACTGCCCTGCAGTACCTGAGCGAAAAACTGCTCCAGGCCGCCGAGGCAGCCTCACCGCCTCCCGCACAACATCCACTGGTAAACTCCCGTCGCCTCCCGCCCGAAATCAGGGAGACGATCCGGGAGAAAAACCGGCTCTTCCGAGAGTGGCAAATTACACGCCAACGTCACACGAAGGCCCGGCTGAACCACATGCGCCGGGAGATCAAGGCTGCAGTCGAGGCCCACCGAAACAGGGAATGGGCGGCCCTAGTGGAAACCCTTGACCCTGCTGACGGCAACGCCTGGCGCGTCGCAAAATCATTTTTGAGACGACGTAGGCGCGTCCCACCAATTCAGGTAGGCCAGGAGGTCTTCAGCCATCCCGATGAAAAGGCGAACGTGTTGGCCGACCACTTCGCGGCGTCTTTCACGCCCGTGGCGGACGTCGTGGACGCCGATCACGTTCGCCTGGTAGAAACACAGCTCCCCACCTTCCTAGCGGCCAGAGAAGACGGAGACAACATTGAGCTGATAACAGTGGAAGAAGTGGCCCTGCAGCTACGGACAATCAGCCCAAAAAAGGCGGGAGGGGATGATGGCATCGTCGGCATCCTCCTGCGCGAACTCCCAGCAGAGGCATACCAGACGCTCGCAGACATCTTCAACACCATCCTACGCACGGGAATCTACCCTTCCGAGTGGAAACACGCGGAAGTGGTAGCAATCCCTAAGACAGACAAGGACCCCCGTCTGGCGGCCTCCTACCGCCCGATCAGCCTCCTGCCCACACTCTCGAAAGTATTCGAGCGCCTCTACGCCAAACGCCTCCTCAGACACGTGGAGGCCGAACATCTGCTTCCAGATGAACAGTTCGGTTTTCGCAGGGGCCACTCCACAGTACACCAACTCATGCGTGTCGTGGAGGAAGCCATGAGAGCCCTGGAGACCCGGGAATACCTTGGGGCGGTGTTCCTGGACGTCTCTAGGGCATTTGACTCCGTGTGGCACGACGGGCTCGTGTACAAACTATTCGTGCACGGGATCCCGACGTCGCACGGGGTGCTACTGAAGTCCTACCTCGAAGACCGGACCTTTCATGTGCGCCTTGAGGAGGGTGTGTCTACCCAACGACCGATCCAGGCTGGAGTGCCGCAGGGGTCCGTACTCGGCCCCCTGCTGTACTCCCTCTACACCGCAGATGCTCCGCGAGTGGCGCGGGTGTCGCTCGCATTATATGCCGACGACACTGCGCTGCTCGTCCGGAGCATGAACCTGCAAGAAATGAGACGGCGTCTCCAGCTAGGGTGTGAGGCTTTAGGAAGCTGGTCGACGAAATGGCGGCTGAAATTTAATGCTGCCAAAAGTCAGGCAGTAATATTCACAAAGAGAATGCTGCCTCGTGACTTAGAGCCGGTGACGATCACGGGAGGCCCCATCCCGTGGTGTAAAACCGCGAAATACCTCGGGGTAACCTTAGACCAGCGGTTAACATGGCGCCCCCACATACAGGAGGCAAAGGGTAGGGCTGCAGGGCGTCTTCGTGTCCTGTACCCTCTACTCAACCCGACTTCGACGCTTCCCCCTCGCCACGGCATCACCCTATACCTGGCACTGGTTCGCCCGGTGCTGGAGTACGCTGCCGTGGTGTGGGGAAATGCGGCCGAAACCCACATTGTTGAGCTCCAGAGGGTGCAGAACCGAGCACTTCGGCTCGCCCTCCGTCTACCCTGGCGCTACCCAACTGCCCAGCTACACCAACAAACTGGTATACCTCTGCTGAGAGATCGCTTCCGACAATCAGCGCGACAGTTTTATCAAGAGGCCCACAGGTCTCACAATAGGCTCATCCAGGCACTGGGCCACCAAATCCACCACAGGCCGACCACACGTTGGCCCGACCTGTTGCAAGCATAAAAACCTTGCAACAACCAATGGATGCAACGCATCCGATAGGCCAGCCCGAAATAAGTCAGTTCCCTTCCACATCTTATAAGTAAATATTTGCAGGAATAGCACCCGATGCTCACCCTGCCCCTTCACGAGCAAAGGACTGCTCGCAAGTAAAAGTGAGTGAGTGAGTGCGCCGGCACGCACTCCGCTGCTCGACTCGCTGCCGCTCGCACCGGTCGTTTTCGTTTCCGTTTCGTGTGCACCGTCGCTAGCCCAATCGCCATGTCCGGACGCGGAAAGGGAGGCAAAGTCAAGGGCAAGTCAAAGTCCCGCTCAAGCAGGGCTGGGCTCCAGTTCCCGGTCGGCAGAATCCACCGCCTCCTGCGCAAGGGAAACTACGCAGAGCGCGTCGGCGCCGGGGCGCCCGTCTACCTCGCCGCCGTCATGGAGTACCTCGCGGCTGAGGTGCTCGAGCTGGCCGGAAACGCGGCCCGCGACAACAAGAAGACGCGCATCATCCCGCGCCACCTGCAGCTTGCCATCCGCAACGACGAGGAGCTCAACAAGCTCCTGTCGGGCGTCACCATCGCACAGGGTGGTGTCCTGCCCAACATCCAGGCCGTCCTGCTGCCAAAGAAGACCGAGAAGAAGGCCTAAAGGAGGCCAGGCAATCGCAGCGCCGCGTGCTCCCCTGCACGCAACGCGCTTTGCCGGCTCGGCTCGGCCCACAACAATCGGCCCTTTTCAGGGCCACCACACAAACCTACGTCCAAAGCAAAATTTCAGTCGTCCTCGCCGCACCTTGTTTTGTTTTTAACTTTGCACTTTCACAGCACAGCCGCCGCCGGCGCACGTCCGCCATCTTGTCGTCCACACAGCCCGTGTGGCCCAACACACACATTTTGCACGGTCGCAGTCGCCTTCCAAACGACAACGGCAGCAATAATGACCATTGTTAAAGGGAGGCGTGTCGACACACCGCCCTCCACTCCCGCGCGCCGCAACGGCCGTCGACACGAACGAAACAGCTGATCCGGCCGCCTATGCCCACACGCCTAACACACAGAGCCAAACCACGCAAGCAAATAATCACCGCCTCTCGCACAACAACACACAGCCCGCCATCTCCATCGCGATCGATACAAAGACACACAATAACAAACACACAAACGAAGCAGCTCCACTCTCTCACACACACACACACAGCCAGCCAGCCACATGACACGTTTCCTTTCCTTCTCCCCTCCCAGCCACATCACGTCGCTCAAACGGAAAGAAACAAACAAACAACACAGCGCACACACGCAGCAACAACAACACAGACTCTTTCGCACTTTTCAACTTCCGAACAGTGTGGTGGCCCTGAAAAGGGCCGTTTTCTAGTCTCTCCCACCCACAAGCACGGCCGCGGGAAGGCCAGCGCCCGCTGCGACGCAGCCTAACCGCCGAAACCGTACAGGGTGCGCCCCTGCCTCTTCAGGGCGTACACCACGTCCATGGCCGTCACAGTCTTGCGCTTGGCGTGCTCAGTGTACGTCACCGCGTCGCGGATCACGTTCTCCAGGAACACCTTCAGCACCCCGCGGGTCTCCTCGTAGATCAGACCAGAGATGCGCTTCACGCCGCCCCTGCGAGCCAGGCGGCGGATGGCGGGCTTCGTGATGCCCTGGATGTTGTCGCGCAACACCTTGCGGTGCCGCTTGGCGCCACCCTTGCCGAGCCCCTTTCCTCCCTTGCCGCGGCCTGTCATCCTTCCTTCCTCGGGCAAAGCAAAACGTGCACAAACAGCAGCTGCAGCGGCTGGCGAGTCGGCTACGGTCTGCGCCCAGCGCGCCCGCCGCCCCCCTATATAGACTCTGGCCCGCCCTCCCCCCACCACGCGCAACCGAGGGCATATAAGCGCAGCACGGAGGCGCGCGGGCCCGTTGTCAAGGCAGCACCGGACGCCGCGCCGCACCTAACCTCCACGCACGCACGCCGCTCCGCTACCGCTACCGCTATGGCCCGCACAAAGCAAACGGCCCGCAAGTCCACCGGCGGAAAGGCGCCGCGCAAACAGCTCGCCACCAAGGCGGCGAGGAAGAGCGCGCCCGCCACCGGAGGCGTCAAGAAGCCCCACCGCTACAGGCCGGGCACCGTCGCCCTGCGAGAAATCAGGCGCTACCAGAAGAGCACAGAGCTGCTCATCCGCAAGCTGCCATTCCAGCGCCTAGTGCGCGAGATCGCCCAGGACTTCAAGACCGACCTGCGCTTCCAGAGCTCCGCAGTCATGGCCCTGCAGGAGGCCAGCGAGGCCTACCTCGTCGGCCTCTTCGAAGACACCAACCTGTGCGCAATCCACGCCAAGCGCGTCACCATCATGCCCAAGGACATCCAGCTCGCGCGCCGCATCCGCGGCGAGCGCGCCTAAACCGCGCCGCGGCACCGCACCGCACAAACAAAAACGGCCCTTTTCAGGGCCACTAACATCTCTCCGTCGCGAGCAAACTTTGTCGGTCGCCTGCCTCTCGCCCCGCAACCCAAAAACAAAAACCACCACTTCCCGTCCGTCCGCCACACCCGCTCACTCTGCCTGCCTGCTAGCAGCGCGCAACAATCACACATCATCCCTCCCCGGCGCTCAAAGCGCACAATACCCAACGGCCGACGTCACACCGCACGGGTGGCTGGCCGGCCGCCGCTTTCGTTTCGAAAACAAAAAAAAACCCGCACTCCAACTCCGACGGCCAACGGCCAGGCAGGCGCGCTCGCTCGCTCTACACGCCACCGAAATCCCCCGCCGACTCCTTCCACATCTCAACGTGCCCCCCGTTGCAAAACATAACACACACACACAAAGAAACAAAACAAAGACCAGACACGACTCGACAAGACAGACATCCGAGAAGAACGAACGCAGGCAAGCCAACCAACGTATTCAAACAAAACAACGTGACAGAAAACCAACCGTCGGCCGCCGCCACAAACACGGCGACAATCAACCACGACAACAACAACAACAACAACAACAACAACAACACCGCTTACCGCTACCGCCGCCCACACCCGCCACCGACCCCCGCAATCCAACCACCACGGTTTTTTGTGATTCTAGTGAAATTTTTCTTCAAAGAAGTGGAATGAAATGTGAAGTGCAACGAACTCTTTAGTTCAATAAAAAAATTAAATGTTTGAAAAATGCTTTTGAAATACATATTATTATTGGGGAACTTGTTGGAGAATAATTACAATAAATAAAATTCTTCATTATCTAATGATTATATTAATTAACAGTATACCTTATTCACCATCTTGACCAGTGTTGCCGACCGCCTACATCACACAACCGCACTCGGCTGCTACTACTGACCGACCGCTCTGCATGACGACTATTAGCGTACTGCACGCGACGACTACTGACAGAGTACAGCCCTCAACTAGACAGAGCTACAGACTCGCAACGACTGACTGACTGACTGACTGAGAACCGCTCGCAACACTCGCGCGGTCCAGCGCAAACTCTCTGGTCACAGATGCTACAATGTCTCGCCATCGCTGCTATGTTACATTACATACGTGTTTCAGTGTCTTTTTCATTGGGGTAACGATCTTTGGCTCTTTTTATTCTGAATACAGGGCCAAAGGTCAACGCTGCTGCCCTTACACAATTTATCACGTTTCATTATGTCTGTTGCAATGTTACATACGGTTCATTCTTTCATTAATCTTATCGTTGGGTTTGTTTTGTAGGGACGTTAACATTCTTCTGGCACATTTTTATTATCATCGGACTCTCTGCTATTTGTGCAGGGAGGTTATACCTGGGTCCATTTCCATTTCCATTTACATTTTAATATTGATAGACGTTTTGTGTTCTTTTTTGTTTCTTGTTGTTTTTCCTTCTTTTTTTTTGTTTTTTTTTTTTTTTTTTTGTTTTCTTTTTCCCGCTCTCACCACCACCGCCGCATCACGCCTTCCGTTTTCTTGGTTTCTTTTCTGTTCTTCAACTGCTTCAACATCACCGCGCCCCATTTCCACACCACAGCCATCAGCCTCCAAGACGGGCAGGCGCAGTGTGCCATTTCCGGCGCACAAGCACACCCGTACGGTACTCTCCTCGCCCCCACGCCACCAACAACACAGCGACCACGCGGCTTTCAGGCACGGCACGGCACGGCACCGGCGAAATGCGCCGCCCCCGCCCCTCCGCGCATATCCGTCCGTCTCGCCACGTTCACTGACAGCCGCGTCTGCGGCTACACCACAACACCGCTCCCCTCCCTGGCAACTCATTGTTTTTCTCCTCCTCTTTTGCACAAACCACAACGCCGAGCACAGGCGCAAGCCACCCACACCGCGCCCCTCCCCGTCCCGTCTTTGGCCGCCGCTCCTCGTTTCCTCGTTTGCCCCCTCCCATCTCCCGAAATGCCATGCCAGCAGCGTTACGCATGCCCCTCCCCTGTCCACACAACACTACCGCCAAACGAACAGCCTTCCGGGCCACATGCAGGGCACGCCCACCTCCAAACACTGCCAATTCACGGACGCACACACACACACACACACACACACACACACACACACACTTTCTCGACACCTTTCTGTACGGAGGGTGCGTCATCTCGACCGTGACAGAGTGACGGCAACTATCGACGATCCATTTCCCCCCACTGGTACAACATGTCCACCAACACCTACATACATCATTCAAGTACACAGACAATAGCATACACACAATGGGAGGGCACACGAACATGGACGGCACGGCACTGTCATACACTCTTCCTCAGAACCATATCAACAAACGTTACGTACATCCGGGAAAGCGAAAGCGAAAGCGAAAGCGAAAGCAAAGGCAAAGCCCAATGCAGCCGTCAAAGGTAACGTTCACCACGGCAGACACTTGCAGCCGCGCCGCCGTTAAACGCATTTCAGTGCGGCTCCAATACGCCTCCGACGCGGGAACGTTCCGTTGCTCTACGAATGCGTTTCTCCCCTTTTTCCCTTCCTCTCTCTTTTGCCCCCCCTCTGTCCTTTCCTCCTTGCACTCTTGCCTCATTCCTCACGTTCTGCCCAGACATTCGACCGATCAAAGTCAACCTTTCGTTACCGTTCTCAGCGCGACGGTGTACAACAGTATGACGGGTGTGCCCAAGACTTCGGTTCAGTTGCGTGACGCCGGTCTATCGCGCCGATCGACAGTTACTCAGGGGGCGACGGATCGGACCACGTCACCGACACACAAAACACTTTCAAACAAACAAATACATACATACCGGATGGACACAGACAAACACGTGTACAGACATTCGCCAAACAAACGACGACCGCCGCCGCCGTCGTCGTCGTCTAGCGTCGCGCTTACTGTACTGCACTGGACACGCGTGCATCTTGAATGACGACATCGGTGTGCGTGCGTCGTACGCAATCAGTCAGACACGGCTATCAAAAATCAGAGTCGAATGGTACATCATCGTGCGTGTCGCCGTACACGTACAGTACAATACAACAACAATGCGTCTTAATGGCACGTTCATTTCAACGTCACTCACACACCTCCACGCTGCAGTTGCGTCGCACCATTGTCAAACTCGGCGTACAGCAAAGGGAATAGTGGGCGGCAAAAACAACCAAACAAAAACATTTCACATTTCACCCTCGCCATGTATGATGTGCAAAAAACAAACCCGCAAACGGCCGTCGTTACGGCGACACAAAAGTCGCCGATCGCACTGTCCCCCCTCGCAGACAGGTAACACACACACACACACACCCCAACACCAATGGGTCAAAAACCACTCCAACGAGGCGTGCCACCATTCCACGCCACGGCGACCAACCTCGTGGCCGTACCCCGCAACACGCTTTGACGCGCCCCCCCCCACCCACAATCAAAATGCACACATACATCACAGCCGTCCACACAAACAACAACAACAATTCCGCCCTTCCCGCAAAAGGCAAGTTGGTGGCCCTGAAAAGGGCCGTTTTGCCGCTCTCGCAACGGAGGAGCCTTCTCCATCCTTCCATTCCAGAGCCACCTCCTTACTTGGAGCTCGTGTACTTGGTCACCGCCTTCGTGCCCTCGCTCACGGCGTGCTTGGCCAGCTCGCCAGGCAGCAACAGCCGCACAGCGGTCTGGATCTCGCGGGACGTGATGGTCGAGCGCTTGTTGTAGTGCGCCAGGCGAGAAGCCTCGGCCGCAATGCGCTCGAAAATGTCGTTCACGAAGCTGTTCATGATGCTCATCGCCTTCGACGAGATGCCCGTGTCAGGGTGCACCTGCTTCAGCACCTTGTAGATGTAGATGGCATAGCTCTCCTTCCTCTTGCGCTTCTTCTTCTTGTCGCCCTTCGAAATGTTCTTCTGCGCCTTGCCAGCCTTCTTGGCGGCCTTCCCGCTAGTCTTGGGCGGCATCTCGAACGAACGTACGGCAGCAGCAACACCAGTAGCAAGCGCTCCGCTCTAGTCAGCGTCTCCCCACACAGTGGCACCCGCCGCCAGCCGCCGCCGCACCTTTACCAGCTCGCCCTGTTGCGGCCGCCGACCAATGGGGCGCGCGCGCAACCGGCCGCCGCACCCGAGCCCATAAAGCACCCCCACCCCTGCTGCGCCGGCATACGCTGAGCAGCAGCCGGTGCGAACGCACGCGTGTTAGGCTACGCTAGTTCCACCGACCGCGCTGACTGTGAAGCCTTAGGAACTTCGCTTGCGAGGAACACTGCGGGGGCATTTGGTGAATTCCAGTGCAGCCCCGAGTGAGAAGTGTCCCGGTTGTGTTCTTGTTAGGGCACAAACGGGCCTTGTAGGGCCAGCGGTTTCATTTAGAATCGTGCAAGGCGGCACCCTGAGCTTTTTAGCGTCAGCGGGAGCCGTTGGGCAAATTGTCGTTGTGTTTGGTGAGTTGGAGCGGCGCCTTGGGAGTCGCTGCAGTTATTACTGCCGCGACGCGAGGCGCGTCTTCTTGTTGCCGTGGGCTGTTCTGCCGCCCGGCTCGGGCGCCCCAGCTGCCGCGGGGTATCTCCCTGCTCCCCCGAGAAGTAGGGCATTTACGTGTCAGGGCCTGGAAGACGACCAGAACCGCCAGGAACTGCTCGCCGGCCAGTATACCCGCGCACGTCAGACGTTAGGGCTGAGTGTTGGCCGGAAACGTATAACGGTGTCAACAAAGGCCTCACTCAGCAATCCCTTGGCAGCCCTTGACTTTGCCGCCCCCACCCTGCGCATGGAGATGGAAGACTCGCTGGAGATCCATGTGGCGAGAGAAGGGACGAGTTTCACGATAGAAAGGAGGGACCGCAGGGGATTAGGCTCGATACTCAATTGCCCGCTAATTCAGAATGTCCTTCCACACCTCGACCCCGAAGAGGAGAAGAGGCTGATGGAGAGAGTTATTAGGACGGAAAAACGTAGGGAACGGAGGAGAGAGGAACAACGGAGGGAACAGACAAGACAAGACACAAAAATCAGTAGGGAAATAGAGAGGAAAGCAGAAAGGAAAATTCTCCCAAAGGCGACAGCAAAACTGCTCGTCAGGGAGAAAAGGAAACGCGCTAAGTCACCAAAGCGCAAAGCAGATGCGCCTGTGCTCCCTTCTCTAGCTTTCCAAACACAGACAGACATAGATAGGGCGGACACAGTTGCAGGGCAGGCCAAACCAGGCCCAAGCAACACACACGTGAGGGAACCGACTGCGACTGACGAGCCCTCCGCAGACGCACTAGCGACAGACGGGACTGCAAATGACGAACCAAAAGCAGGCACGACTGCGACAGACGCGCCTCCCGCTGACGCACTAGTGACAGACGAGACTGCAAATGACGAACCAAAAGCAGACACGTCCTCCCTAACACACAACACACATGACACACCGGCCCAAATACACAACACACACAACACCATACACGACACACCGGCCACGGACTCACCCCAGAGCCCAGAGCCGGCACACACAGGCACCAGCGCAGCAGCAGAGAATTCGCCCGCCACAGCCGAGGAACCGGAAGATAACGGGACCTTCGAGCTGGCGCGGCGCACGGCCAAGGCCACGCCACCACCAACCGCGGCCGGCACTGCATGCGCCACACAAAATAAATTCGCCGCGCTCGATGAAGACGCACAAGCACAAGCACCACCACCACCGACAAAACAAAACGCACACACCCCAAAACACGAGAAACTGCCACCCATAGTAGCCACATTCCCTGACACATACAAAAAGATGTACGATCTTATCACCGCCGCCATAGGCGAAGAGCGCTTCCACGCAAAATCCGCCGGCGGAGATAAGATAAAAATTACACTAAAAACACTAGAAGACTACACCACCGTCAAGAACACGCTAAAAACTCACAAAATAGCACATTACACCTACCCAACAGGCGCACAGAAGACCCTGAAAGTCGTTCTGAGAGGCTTTCCCACACGCACCGATCCCGTCGATATCAAAGAAGCCATAACGGCGAAAGGATACGACGTAAGATCGGTACGCAAACAGGGCTCAAACAACCGAGACCCGCTCTACTGTGCCACTCTAACCGACACTCCACAGCACCGGAAGCTGTTCCAGGAAACCCGACTAATGGGCCTTGGAATAACTACGGAACCACTGAAGCAGAGAGCAAGGGCACCTCAGTGCTTCAATTGCCAAATCATCGGGCATGTTAACTATCACTGCGATATGCCACCACGCTGCGTGAAGTGCGCTGGCAACCACGCGTCCAGGGAGTGTCGAATGACGCCCCAAGACAAGCCAAAATGCGCAAACTGCAGCGGCGCACACACAGCCAGTTACCAAGGCTGTCCAGCTCACAAGAGGGCCAAGGCCCGACAAACAGGGCAGATCACAAACAACAAAAACACTAACCAAGCACTAACACGAAACAATACAAACAAACCAACCAGCACCACTCAAAAAACGCATACAGAAGACACTAAAACAAAACCACGAAACAAAGAAAAAGAAGACAACACAAACACACAAACTTCCAGCCCAAGTACACGAATACAGGACGACACACGCTCTTACGCAAGAGCAGTATCACCCGCACAGACCCCCACAACAGAAAACACGAACCCAGCAGCAGCAACAACAACACAAACAAGCAACACACCCATACACCACTTCTCCCAAGCCCTGACGGAAGTCATCAAGCTCATGGACAAGCTGATGCAGACCATGACAAAGAAATTTGATCAGCTCTCCGCCGACATCTCATCGGCAGTTAGGCCCTCGCAGTCCACTGCGACAACAAGCGCTACAACACCGCAACATGGCTAGGCCAGCAATTCAGGGTTTCAAACTATGCACGTTTAACGCCATGAGCCTCTTCCCTCAGGGTCTAGAATTTAGACAATTCCTGGCGGAAGAAGAGATAGACATATGCATGGTGCAGGAGACCAACCTGAAACCGGGAATCAGAGTTTCTGCACCAAACTACCTCTGCTACAGACGAGACCGACCAACTGCAGGGGGCGGGGTAGCAATCTACATAAAAAGGGGGATTCCGCACCACCAGATTCACACACCAGAAATGACGCAGTTGGAAACAGTAGCATTAGAGGTACAGACATCCACAGGACCGGTAACTGTGGTGTCAGCATATCGACAACCCAAAAACCACAGGTTAGTTGAAGACGACATCGTCAAATTAGGACAAATTGGAGGCAAGCTGATACTTGGAGGAGACCTTAACTCCAAGCACTCCGACTGGAATTCCAGGAGGACAAACCAAGCCGGCCGACAATTAAAAAGCATTGCGCGCATCCACCACATGCACGTGTGGGCCCCCGAGGAGCCCACACACTTTCCCAGAAACGGAAACAACCCGGACGTAATCGATGTAGCAATCACCAAAGGTCTCACAGGGTTTGTGACGGCGCATTCGCTGAATAGAATGTCGTCCGATCACAACCCTGTCACATTCGAGATTGACATGGGCGGCTGGTTACCGCGCAACCAGCATACAACCTCGTACAAACGCATCGACTGGGAAAGATTCAAAACACAAGTCATGGAAGAACTCACCAACACCCCGCTCCCGACAGAGGACACAGAACAAACGCTGAGTACCTTCACAGACGCGGTCCTGCAAGCAGCACAGGGCGCAACACCTGAACTACCTCCGCCCCCTCCCCACACACAGCGACTGCCACCCCAGCTGCTTGCCCAGATTAGGCACAAAAACAGGACCGCGAAGGAATGGAAACTTACGCGAAATCCGGACACCAGGAAGCTGCTTAATAGGCTACAGAGAGAACTTAAGGTGGCGCTCACTGAGCACAGAAACCAGCAATGGTCAAACCGCCTTACAGCTCTCAAAGTGCAGGATAACAGCCTCTGGCAAGCCACCAAGCAGTTCACTAAAAGACGCGCAAGAATGCCGCCTCTGCACGGCGAGAGAGGACTAGTGTTCAGCGCCCAAGATAAAGCCAACGCACTCGCCGACGTCTTTGAGAAACAGTTCACACCAGCAGAGGCGCAGGATCACGAACATGAAAGAATGGTCCGCAGACAACTAACCGCATTTCTGGCAGCGGATGACGACGTCGATGACGATGCACCTGCCTTCTCCACGGAGGAGGTAGCGAAAGCCATCAAAACGCTGCCCAACAAGAAAGCCCCAGGACACGATCTCCTCACCAATGAACTGCTTAAGCACCTGCCCCAGCTAGCGATAGAAAAATTGACAGAAACGTTCAACGAAATCACGCGATCACAAAAATTCCCGAAACAGTGGAAACACGCGGAAGTGGTCGCGATCGCTAAGCCTGGAAAAGACCCCATCTTTCCCCAGCACCATCGCCCCATAAGCCTACTCCCAACACTGAGTAAGCTGTACGAGCGCCTCATCTTAGTGCACATAGACAGGCACATAAGAAGAGAGAACATGCTCCCCAAATTCCAGTTCGGATTTCGCAACCAACACTCAGCACCCCGACAACTCATGCGAGTGGTCGAAGCCGCAACAGAAGCCTTTAACCGGAAAGGCTACTGTGGACTAGTGCTGCTAGACGTAGCCAAGGCCTTCGACAGTGTGTGGCACACTGGACTACTGTACAAATTGTACACGTTAGGATTCCCCGGCCATGTCGTTAAGCTCCTGAAGAGCTACCTAGCCAACCGCACATTTTGCGTCAAAGTGGACACTGCGAGGTCCTCAAAGCGCACCATCAAAGCTGGAGTACCACAGGGATCGGTGTTAGGCCCAATACTGTACAACCTGTACACGGCCGACACACCGTCTGCCCCACAGACTCAGACAGCCCAATACGCCGACGACACGGCATTCTTCGCCGTTAGTACAAATAGGGGGATAGTGACGACAAGACTCCAAAACCTACTACACCAGACGGAAGCCTGGGCCAGGAAATGGCGGATTACAATAAATGGGGAGAAAACACAAGCGATAATGCTCACCCAAAGGAAAGGCAAACGCAACCCTGCCCACCGCCATCGACAAAACAGACAACTAAGACTACACAGACGCGACATCCCATGGAGGGCCACGGCCAAATACCTGGGTGTCACCCTTGACAAAAGACTGACATGGCGCGCACATATCGACGACATCAGAAGGAAGGCCAGCGCCAGACTTAACGACATTTACCCCATACTAAATACTGAAAGCAGCCTGGCGGCAACTACAGGAGTGAGGCTGTACTGTACGCTTGTCCGCCCCATCATCGAATATGCCTGTCCAGTCTGGGGCTATGCAGCCAAAACGCACCTGCAAAGGCTGCAGAGAGTCCAAAATCGGGCACTCAGACGGGCAATTCATGTCAGGACGCGCTTCCCCACTGCCGACACCCACGAGGCAACGGAAGTAAAGATGCTGAAAGACAGGTTCAGAGAACTCGCGGTAGCATTCTACCAAACTGCGAGCCAATCTGAAAACCAGCTAATTAAACACTTAGGCAATTACAACACCTACAACCTCAAATACAGGAGGCCAAAATGCATCCTAAATTAAACACAAAATAATTACCATAAACACAAAATAGTGGTTCAGAAAAACTAGCATAAAAAGCAAGGACAAAACTAAAAGTAAGGTGCATTCTACATGCAAAATTTAACGTACAGGCTTGGAGGAAATGTCAAAGGACAAAGAACCTCCACCACAAGACTACTCAACGTCCGAGTACGTCATATATGCGAGAGAGAGAGAGCTGCGCCGGCACGCACTCCGCTGCTCGACTCGCTGCCGCTCGCACCGGTCGTTTTCGTTTCCGTTTCGTGTGCACCGTCGCTAGCCCAATCGCCATGTCCGGACGCGGAAAGGGAGGCAAAGTCAAGGGCAAGTCAAAGTCCCGCTCAAGCAGGGCTGGGCTCCAGTTCCCGGTCGGCAGAATCCACCGCCTCCTGCGCAAGGGAAACTACGCAGAGCGCGTCGGCGCCGGGGCGCCCGTCTACCTCGCCGCCGTCATGGAGTACCTCGCGGCTGAGGTGCTCGAGCTGGCCGGAAACGCGGCCCGCGACAACAAGAAGACGCGCATCATCCCGCGCCACCTGCAGCTTGCCATCCGCAACGACGAGGAGCTCAACAAGCTCCTGTCGGGCGTCACCATCGCACAGGGTGGTGTCCTGCCCAACATCCAGGCCGTCCTGCTGCCAAAGAAGACCGAGAAGAAGGCCTAAAGGAGGCCAGGCAATCGCAGCGCCGCGTGCTCCCCTGCACGCAACGCGCTTTGCCGGCTCGGCTCGGCCCACAACAATCGGCCCTTTTCAGGGCCACCACACAAACCTACGTCCAAAGCAAAATTTCAGTCGTCCTCGCCGCACCTTGTTTTGTTTTTAACTTTGCACTTTCACAGCACAGCCGCCGCCGGCGCACGTCCGCCATCTTGTCGTCCACACAGCCCGTGTGGCCCAACACACACATTTTGCACGGTCGCAGTCGCCTTCCAAACGACAACGGCAGCAATAATGACCATTGTTAAAGGGAGGCGTGTCGACACACCGCCCTCCACTCCCGCGCGCCGCAACGGCCGTCGACACGAACGAAACAGCTGATCCGGCCGCCTATGCCCACACGCCTAACACACAGAGCCAAACCACGCAAGCAAATAATCACCGCCTCTCGCACAACAACACACAGCCCGCCATCTCCATCGCGATCGATACAAAGACACACAATAACAAACACACAAACGAAGCAGCTCCACTCTCTCACACACACACACACAGCCAGCCAGCCACATGACACGTTTCCTTTCCTTCTCCCCTCCCAGCCACATCACGTCGCTCAAACGGAAAGAAACAAACAAACAACACAGCGCACACACGCAGCAACAACAACACAGACTCTTTCGCACTTTTCAACTTCCGAACAGTGTGGTGGCCCTGAAAAGGGCCGTTTTCTAGTCTCTCCCACCCACAAGCACGGCCGCGGGAAGGCCAGCGCCCGCTGCGACGCAGCCTAACCGCCGAAACCGTACAGGGTGCGCCCCTGCCTCTTCAGGGCGTACACCACGTCCATGGCCGTCACAGTCTTGCGCTTGGCGTGCTCAGTGTACGTCACCACGTCGCGGATCACGTTCTCCAGGAACACCTTCAGCACCCCGCGGGTCTCCTCGTAGATCAGACCAGAGATGCGCTTCACGCCGCCCCTGCGAGCCAGGCGGCGGATGGCGGGCTTCGTGATGCCCTGGATGTTGTCGCGCAACACCTTGCGGTGCCGCTTGGCGCCACCCTTGCCGAGCCCCTTTCCTCCCTTGCCGCGGCCTGTCATCCTTCCTTCCTCGGGCAAAGCAAAACGTGCACAAACAGCAGCTGCAGCGGCTGGCGAGTCGGCTACGGTCTGCGCCCAGCGCGCCCGCCGCCCCCCTATATAGACTCTGGCCCGCCCTCCCCCCACCACGCGCAACCGAGGGCATATAAGCGCAGCACGGAGGCGCGCGGGCCCGTTGTCAAGGCAGCACCGGACGCCGCGCCGCACCTAACCTCTACGCACGCACGCCGCTCCGCTACCGCTACCGCTATGGCCCGCACAAAGCAAACGGCCCGCAAGTCCACCGGCGGAAAGGCGCCGCGCAAACAGCTCGCCACCAAGGCGGCGAGGAAGAGCGCGCCCGCCACCGGAGGCGTCAAGAAGCCCCACCGCTACAGGCCGGGCACCGTCGCCCTGCGAGAAATCAGGCGCTACCAGAAGAGCACAGAGCTGCTCATCCGCAAGCTGCCATTCCAGCGCCTAGTGCGCGAGATCGCCCAGGACTTCAAGACCGACCTGCGCTTCCAGAGCTCCGCAGTCATGGCCCTGCAGGAGGCCAGCGAGGCCTACCTCGTCGGCCTCTTCGAAGACACCAACCTGTGCGCAATCCACGCCAAGCGCGTCACCATCATGCCCAAGGACATCCAGCTCGCGCGCCGCATCCGCGGCGAGCGCGCCTAAACCGCGCCGCGGCACCGCACCGCACAAACAAAAACGGCCCTTTTCAGGGCCACTAACATCTCTCCGTCGCGAGCAAACTTTGTCGGTCGCCTGCCTCTCGCCCCGCAACCCAAAAACAAAAACCACCACTTCCCGTCCGTCCGCCACACCCGCTCACTCTGCCTGCCTGCTAGCAGCGCGCAACAATCACACATCATCCCTCCCCGGCGCTCAAAGCGCACAATACCCAACGGCCGACGTCACACCGCACGGGTGGCTGGCCGGCCGCCGCTTTCGTTTCGAAAACAAAAAAAAACCCGCACTCCAACTCCGACGGCCAACGGCCAGGCAGGCGCGCTCGCTCGCTCTACACGCCACCGAAATCCCCCGCCGACTCCTTCCACATCTCAACGTGCCCCCCGTTGCAAAACATAACACACACACACAAAGAAACAAAACAAAGACCAGACACGACTCGACAAGACAGACATCCGAGAAGAACGAACGCAGGCAAGCCAACCAACGTATTCAAACAAAACAACGTGACAGAAAACCAACCGTCGGCCGCCGCCACAAACACGGCGACAATCAACCACGACAACAACAACAACAACAACAACAACAACAACAACACCGCTTACCGCTACCGCCGCCCACACCCGCCACCGACCCCCGCAATCCAACCACCACGGCACGCAAACAGCATCCCCACGGGCATACAGAAACGCCAGACAGACACCCACACCAGACGCAACACGACAATCAAAACCTTCCCCGACGTGCTTTGATGGCCCTGAGAAGGGCCGTTTTGGGCCGCGCGTCTCTTGCGCGCCACTAGACGACGACGGGGGGTGGGGACGACGGAGTCAAGCGCCAAACCCTTCCTTTCTCCCATCTCTTTCTCCTCTACTCTACTTCTTCTTCTTGGGCGAAGCCTTCGCCTTAGACGGCGTCGTCGCCTTCTTCGGGCGCGGCGCCTTCGGCTTCTTCGTCGGAACCTTGGCGGCCTTCTTCGCCTTCGACGGCGACTTGCCCTTGGCCGGCTTGGCCGCAGCCGCCTTCTTCGCACCCGCGGGAGCGGCCGACGCCGCAGACGCCTTCTTGGCGGCGCCCGCCTTCCGACCGGTCGCCGCCTTCACGCCACCAGCCTTCTTTGCGCCGGCCGCACGGGCGCCCTTCTTCTCCTTGCTGGCCGGAGCGGCGCGCTTCTTCTTGGCACCGCCAGCACGAGCCTTGCCGCCCTCGGCCGCCCCCCCGCCGCCGGCGCCGGCGAGCTTGAACGAGCCGGACGCGCCCTTCCCCTTCGTCTGCACCAGCTCGCCCGCCACGACGGCCGACTTGAGGTACTTCTTGATAAACGGCGCCAGCTTCTCCGCGTCCAGCTTGTAGTGCGCGGCTATGTACTTCTTGATCGCCTGCAGCGACGACCCGCCGCGCTCCTTCAGACTCTTGATGGCGGCCGTCACCATCTCAGAGGTGCGCGGGTGCGCAGGCTTGGCGCGCGGCTTCTTCGCAGACTACGCAGACTTGGCCTTCTTCGTAGTGCCGGTGGCGGCGGGTGCCGCAGCAGTCTCGTTCGTAGCCGCCTGATCTGCCATTTCGACGACGCGCGTAACACACAGCGAGAGCGAGAGCGAGCGGGACGGCAGGCAGGCACGCAAGCACAGCACAGCAGCAGAGCAGAGAATCACACGGCCCAGCCAGTGTCGCGGGCGGGCGCGGACGGCCGAGAGAGCGGCCGCCACTCTGCGCGCCGCCGCGCCGCGCCTCCCGCGCTTGCTACCGCCCAACGTCCGACAGCCTGTGCGGAGCAGCCCCAAACCTGCGCCACAACCGCCCGCGCCTTTCAAACCACCGAGGATGGGGCTACACACAGCCACACCACAGTCGCCAACCAGTCGCCACGGCAGCGCCGCAAACCACGGCCAAACTGCAGCTACCGCGCGCTACAGCCTGGGTCGGCCCGCCGAGAATCGCCGCCCCCGCCCAAATGCCGCCCCCACAGCCCCAGCCGACGACCCGCCACAATGGCCAAACCTTCGGCAAAACTCCCACACCGTCGCCGCGGCAGCCCGGCCAGCGCGGCCGGCGCCACAGCCACACAAGCCGAGGCGTGCGGCGATGACGGCCGTGCAAACGCGCCTCCGCCGCCCCATCGCCTTCCGTCGCCCTCCCGCCGTTTCCCGATCGGCCCGCAGCCGTCGGGCCACATCGCGCGCCGTCCTCCTCCTCTCGCCCGCCAACATTCACAGCCGTTTCTCAACAATTGCCCGCCGCAAACGGACGCCGCCTGCGCAACAGGCGCCGCCGCCCCTCGCCGCTTCCGACCCAACCCCTCGACCGAGGCAAACCGCAATCCGAATCTACAGACCAACCCAATCTGCCGTCAGCACACACGACAGCCGACCTTACACGTTACGCGTTACACATTACGTTTACACGTCTAGGTTAGGTTAGGTTAGGTTAGGTTAGGTTAGGTGGACGTGGGTTAGGTTAAGCGTCAAACTTAGGTTAAGCATTCAAACACGTCAGGCGTCACAGGCTAGGTTAGGTTAGGTTAGGTTAGGTTAGGTTAGGTTACACGTTAGGTTAAGGGGTCAGTGCTAGGTTAAGAAGCGTCAAACGTAGGTTAAAAAAAAAAAAAAGCGTTCAAACGTGAGGCGTGAGCCGGACAGCTTACCTTACGTAGACGTTAGGGGCTCACAGGCTGAGCTCACCTCACCTCGCCACACCACGGGTTAGGTTCGGTTCGCTCGGCTCAGCGTAAAGCGCCGAGGTCAGGGTTACGTTCGTTCACCTTCGGGCGCCACACTTTCGGTTGAAAGGTCGCGACGGGACGACGTCGGCAGGCACGCCGCAAACGAACAAAAACGTACAGACGACGTCGAAAACCGCCGACAGACGGGGGAGCAGCACGACCACGACCAGATACCGAGCGCGAACGAGACACACGCGAACCACCCCCACCGGCCAAAGGGCACCACACAACAACCCAGAGAGCACCACGTGTCGACACCAGAGCAACCCGCCGCTCACGCGACATGGCTGGCACCGAAGGGCAACCGCCCGCAACTGCGCTTTCCGCGCCGGCCCGGATGCACGTCGTGCTACAACAACACCACTACCGTACACAGCCGCTGTTCACAACATCACTATCATGCGCGCCCGCGGCTCGCCGCCGTCGCAGTCGCAGTCGCAGCCGCAGCCGCAGCCCCAACGCCAGCACTTTTGCACCACCATTCACACGCACCGCAACACAGCTCGCCGACACAGCCGAACAAAACAAACACCACACAACAACAGCAGCAACAACGCCGCCGCCTCTACTTGTGCCGGCGACCCACCCCGCCGATGGCGCACCTTTCGCCAGCCGGCAATCGACACACACGCACCCACCCACCCACCCACCCCCCCGGGGCCCAGTGCAAAAAAAAAAAAACCACACAAAAACAAAAAAAACACAACAAAAACAAAACAACACAAACGACACGGGAAGCGCACACCGCCACTTCGCGCGCACGCCACCAACCAGTCGTCGTCTCAAAATAACAAACACAAACAAAATAAACTAACAACTAGGGCAACACAAAACAAAAACGCCTCGCACGAACCGCCCACAAAAAGGACAAGCACACGCACAGCCTCTGCTGACGACCACGACGCAGCGGCACGCTGCTCCTGTCCCGCGCCCCGCGCCCCACTCGATTCACAACTCACGCGACACCGTCAACGACGGGCTCGCTTCCCGCAACCTACCACCTTTCCGCCACGACGCACAGCCCCAGCCCCACCCGACGACGCCCGTGCCAACGACTGCACTTCCACCACCGCCTCCCCCTTCCCCCCCAAAACACACACACACACACACACACAGCCAGCCAAAAACGCACTCGCGACCCACACATGCACGTGCATCGGCACACGCCAACCAGTCAACGTCGACAACCACACGCAAGGCTCGAAACGAAACCGGCGTCCTTCCACGTTGCCATCAAGCTACGCGACACAAGACACAAGGAACCAACACAACAGCCGGCCCCACTAATTCCCACTCTCACGCCGCAAAAAGCACACCGAAACCGCCAAACGCACGCACATTCCCCTTCGCACTGACACCGACCGGCTCGCTACCACACACCTCTCGGCAGCCGTTTCACGCCAATTCGCCACACCGCCCACACAGTCGACAAGCGCCCGCCCTGTACGGCACACGCAACGACGCAGCGCAGCAAAGGGCGCCCGCAACACATACCTCTCCGCCGCCCGACGCGCCAACCGCCACACCACACCGCCAGCCACTCGCAAATTGTGCACTGCCACCAGCCACACGTCCAACACGCCGCGCCGCCTCCGGCCACCCGCCAGGGGGCGCTCACGTCCGCGACAACAGCGCGGCCCGCCGGGCCGGGCCGAACCGAACCGAACCGGGCCGCCGCTGCTCTGCACTCGGCACGGCCACACCCTGCTGCAGACCGGGCTCGTCTCTCTGTACGCGTCTGCCTGCGCATCAACACAACACGACCTTTTTTTTTTTTTTTTTTTTTTTTCCTTCTTCCTCTCTACCGCCACCCCTTCTTCTCGCGTTTTTACTCGTTGTTGCAGCAGCGGCGCACACCTACACATCCACAGCCCCAGCCGAGCCGGCCTCACCTCAGGGCCCGCCGCCAGCGTCTCCTCCTCGGGCACAGGTGCGGTGCTGTGGCCGCCCATCCAACCGCATTGCTGGCCGTCCAGCCGCCAGGCGTTCCCACTGCCGCGAGCCACGCCGCGCACCGACCCTGCTGCAGAAAACGAAGCATAGCCAGAGACCGACCGGTACACAAAGCAAGCCGTCGCCTCGCCTCTTGTCCTTCCTGCCTTCCTTCCGCCCCCGCCCTTCTCACACCACCGCCTCTCCACTTTCGCCCCCCCCCCCCCTCCTTTTTTTTGTTTTCTTCTTTCTTTCTTCCTTTCTTTCTTTCTTTGGCCCTCTCTCCTTCCCGCCATGGCGGTTACGGCACCGCCTGCAGCGGCAGATTTTTTGCGCCCACAAGCCTACTCCTACCACCATTAACCTTGCCCTGCCCTGCCCTGCCCATCAACGTCGCAGTCGAACCGACGCTTGCCAACACACTGCCCACGTTCCTTTCTCTTTTCGGCCTACGCCCATTACGCGCCGCCGCCACAGCACCTTCCCTTCCCACAACACACCGACGTCACCACACGCACCCAAAACAGGGGCCACGACCGTGTTCCTCGCCCACTCCCATCCCGCACGGTACGCACATTCCCAACTACTACCGCGCACCCTCCCTTTCCAATCTGTGTGTCTCTGTGTCCTGTCCGCGCGTGACGCCTCTCAACATCCGCCGTCCCCCGTCCCGTTTTCGCCCCCATGCCGTCGTCGCGCCGCCTCCTCCCCGTCCACCGCCGCCCCTGTCCGCCCCGCACCACACCATACACCGCTGCTTGTCCCGGCCGTTGCCACCAAAGGCGCCGACCGCAAACGCGCCACGCCGCAGCCCCCGTGCGTCTCGCGCTCGCTTGCATCTCCGTGCCGGCGCTGCCTCTCTTCCCGCTCGCACTCGACCTCGACAACACAGTCTTTGGCTCCGCCACTGCGTGTTCCGGTGGTACGCACGCTGCAACACGTACGTATTCATTACCAGAGCGATAGCGAGGCATGACAGCATCTCTGTCTGACCAGGGAGTTATTTATCGTTGCTAGTCGGCGCTTGGACCGCGCCAGACGACAGTAGTGGCACGCACCGGGTCGCCAGGAACAGTTGTTATATATATTGTAGCGCGAGTCGGGAGAGGTAGTAGTCGGTCGACAGTAGTAGCGGGTGGACGGTTGTACTGAGCGGGCGTCGGCGGCGTGCTCTGCTCGTCTCGCGACTCTGGTCACGGTTCGGGACGATGTATAGTATATTGTGTTATAATCAAAAGGTAGTGTGAAGCTGCATTGCGCAAATCTGATAACGTATGTTCATTGTACTTATTTTGTTCAACAACAAAAGCCCCACTATTACTTTTTTCTAAAGTAACTCTTGTCTTTTAACGAAAAACATTCACTTTTTAAAGACTACTTCCTATGGCATTTCCCTCCAAGGAGTGCAATTAATTACCAGCCAGCACTCATTCATTGCACACAGCTGTGTAAGGGGTATCTACAATTGAGGGGCGGATATAAATGCAATTTTTTTTTTTGTTTTGTTTTTTTTGTTTTTTTTTTTTTTTTTTTTGTGTGTGTTGTAACCTCCCCGCAAAATTTAAACTAATGGACAATGTTATTTACGGACGCTAATGGACATTGCGCTAATTGTAACCTCGCCCACAATGAGAGGTATTGAAAATGGCAACAAAAATGTGACATTCGCAATCTGACTCAAATATAAATTCTTCACAACATTTAAAGTCCGTTCAGCGACAGGAAACTTCAATTAAACCGAAATATCGGTCTTTGGCCCTGTGCAAAACAATCAGAATTAAAGTCTTACCTCAGAATAAATGGATGTCACATTTCTGCTCTTGTTGTTGCGCAGCGCTTGGAGGAACTGCATTGCAAATAATAATATTCTCTTTTTTTTTGTGATTCTAGTGAAATTTTTCTTCAAAGAAGTGGAATGAAATGTGAAGTGCAACGAACTCTTTAGTTCAATAAAAAAATTAAATGTTTGAAAAATGCTTTTGAAATACATATTATTATTGGGGAACTTGTTGGAGAATAATTACAATAAATAAAATTCTTCATTATCTAATGATTATATTAATTAACAGTATACCTTATTCACCATCTTGACCAGTGTTGCCGACCGCCTACATCACACAACCGCACTCGGCTGCTACTACTGACCGACCGCTCTGCATGACGACTATTAGCGTACTGCACGCGACGACTACTGACAGAGTACAGCCCTCAACTAGACAGAGCTACAGACTCGCAACGACTGACTGACTGACTGACTGAGAACCGCTCGCAACACTCGCGCGGTCCAGCGCAAACTCTCTGGTCACAGATGCTACAATGTCTCGCCATCGCTGCTATGTTACATTACATACGTGTTTCAGTGTCTTTTTCATTGGGGTAACGATCTTTGGCTCTTTTTATTCTGAATACAGGGCCAAAGGTCAACGCTGCTGCCCTTACACAATTTATCACGTTTCATTATGTCTGTTGCAATGTTACATACGGTTCATTCTTTCATTAATCTTATCGTTGGGTTTGTTTTGTAGGGACGTTAACATTCTTCTGGCACATTTTTATTATCATCGGACTCTCTGCTATTTGTGCAGGGAGGTTATACCTGGGTCCATTTCCATTTCCATTTACATTTTAATATTGATAGACGTTTTGTGTTCTTTTTTGTTTCTTGTTGTTTTTCCTTCTTTTTTTTTGTTGTTTTTTTTTTTTTTTTGTTTTCTTTTTCCCGCTCTCACCACCACCGCCGCATCACGCCTTCCGTTTTCTTGGTTTCTTTTCTGTTCTTCAACTGCTTCAACATCACCGCGCCCCATTTCCACACCACAGCCATCAGCCTCCAAGACGGGCAGGCGCAGTGTGCCATTTCCGGCGCACAAGCACACCCGTACGGTACTCTCCTCGCCCCCACGCCACCAACAACACAGCGACCACGCGGCTTTCAGGCACGGCACGGCACGGCACCGGCGAAATGCGCCGCCCCCGCCCCTCCGCGCATATCCGTCCGTCTCGCCACGTTCACTGACAGCCGCGTCTGCGGCTACACCACAACACCGCTCCCCTCCCTGGCAACTCATTGTTTTTCTCCTCCTCTTTTGCACAAACCACAACGCCGAGCACAGGCGCAAGCCACCCACACCGCGCCCCTCCCCGTCCCGTCTTTGGCCGCCGCTCCTCGTTTCCTCGTTTGCCCCCTCCCATCTCCCGAAATGCCATGCCAGCAGCGTTACGCATGCCCCTCCCCTGTCCACACAACACTACCGCCAAACGAACAGCCTTCCGGGCCACATGCAGGGCACGCCCACCTCCAAACACTGCCAATTCACGGACGCACACACACACACACACACACACACACACACACACACACTTTCTCGACACCTTTCTGTACGGAGGGTGCGTCATCTCGACCGTGACAGAGTGACGGCAACTATCGACGATCCATTTCCCCCCACTGGTACAACATGTCCACCAACACCTACATACATCATTCAAGTACACAGACAATAGCATACACACAATGGGAGGGCACACGAACATGGACGGCACGGCACTGTCATACACTCTTCCTCAGAACCATATCAACAAACGTTACGTACATCCGGGAAAGCGAAAGCGAAAGCGAAAGCGAAAGCAAAGGCAAAGCCCAATGCAGCCGTCAAAGGTAACGTTCACCACGGCAGACACTTGCAGCCGCGCCGCCGTTAAACGCATTTCAGTGCGGCTCCAATACGCCTCCGACGCGGGAACGTTCCGTTGCTCTACGAATGCGTTTCTCCCCTTTTTCCCTTCCTCTCTCTTTTGCCCCCCCTCTGTCCTTTCCTCCTTGCACTCTTGCCTCATTCCTCACGTTCTGCCCAGACATTCGACCGATCAAAGTCAACCTTTCGTTACCGTTCTCAGCGCGACGGTGTACAACAGTATGACGGGTGTGCCCAAGACTTCGGTTCAGTTGCGTGACGCCGGTCTATCGCGCCGATCGACAGTTACTCAGGGGGCGACGGATCGGACCACGTCACCGACACACAAAACACTTTCAAACAAACAAATACATACATACCGGATGGACACAGACAAACACGTGTACAGACATTCGCCAAACAAACGACGACCGCCGCCGCCGTCGTCGTCGTCTAGCGTCGCGCTTACTGTACTGCACTGGACACGCGTGCATCTTGAATGACGACATCGGTGTGCGTGCGTCGTACGCAATCAGTCAGACACGGCTATCAAAAATCAGAGTCGAATGGTACATCATCGTGCGTGTCGCCGTACACGTACAGTACAATACAACAACAATGCGTCTTAATGGCACGTTCATTTCAACGTCACTCACACACCTCCACGCTGCAGTTGCGTCGCACCATTGTCAAACTCGGCGTACAGCAAAGGGAATAGTGGGCGGCAAAAACAACCAAACAAAAACATTTCACATTTCACCCTCGCCATGTATGATGTGCAAAAAACAAACCCGCAAACGGCCGTCGTTACGGCGACACAAAAGTCGCCGATCGCACTGTCCCCCCTCGCAGACAGGTAACACACACACACACACACCCCAACACCAATGGGTCAAAAACCACTCCAACGAGGCGTGCCACCATTCCACGCCACGGCGACCAACCTCGTGGCCGTACCCCGCAACACGCTTTGACGCGCCCCCCCCCACCCACAATCAAAATGCACACATACATCACAGCCGTCCACACAAACAACAACAACAATTCCGCCCTTCCCGCAAAAGGCAAGTTGGTGGCCCTGAAAAGGGCCGTTTTGCCGCTCTCGCAACGGAGGAGCCTTCTCCATCCTTCCATTCCAGAGCCACCTCCTTACTTGGAGCTCGTGTACTTGGTCACCGCCTTCGTGCCCTCGCTCACGGCGTGCTTGGCCAGCTCGCCAGGCAGCAACAGCCGCACAGCGGTCTGGATCTCGCGGGACGTGATGGTCGAGCGCTTGTTGTAGTGCGCCAGGCGAGAAGCCTCGGCCGCAATGCGCTCGAAAATGTCGTTCACGAAGCTGTTCATGATGCTCATCGCCTTCGACGAGATGCCCGTGTCAGGGTGCACCTGCTTCAGCACCTTGTAGATGTAGATGGCATAGCTCTCCTTCCTCTTGCGCTTCTTCTTCTTGTCGCCCTTCGAAATGTTCTTCTGCGCCTTGCCAGCCTTCTTGGCGGCCTTCCCGCTAGTCTTGGGCGGCATCTCGAACGAACGTACGGCAGCAGCAACACCAGTAGCAAGCGCTCCGCTCTAGTCAGCGTCTCCCCACACAGTGGCACCCGCCGACCTGATATGTTTGGGGTATTTTCCCCCTTTGTTAATTGAAGTACCGGCATCCTATTGATGCCCTGACTTTCGAGATGGTACCTTTAGGTTAAGATTGGCTTTTTGTCTGTATTTGATTGGGGGTCTTCCCCGGGTATATGAACTGTGTTTGATTAATGATGGTTATGATATGAGTGGATGAAAGTCAGTGTAGCTCGTCATCTGAACTGACGGTGAATGGTAGTGATGGGAGTTCTGTGTGTAGGGAGAATATCTGGTCCCAGGGATCTAATGAGGGGGAAAGGTGAAGAATGAGATGTTTCATAGAATTTCGTTGACTTGATTTTTATGAGATGGTTAAATGCTGGTTGGCCTAGCATACCTCTAATTTCCTCGTTACTGGAGAACCAGGGGGCATCTGTGATTATTCTAAACGTCTTATTTTGTATCACTTCTAGTGAGGCCAGGTGTGTGTTTGCCGCCATGCTCCACACCTCCGATCCATAAAGAATAACTGGCAAAATTATTGTTTTCCATATTCGGAGCTTCGCCTCTGTTGATAAGCCCCTGCCCTTAAGAAGGGGATACAGTTGGTAGAGCCGGGCGGAACCTTTGTTTTTGGCCTCTGTTATATGCTGTTTGAACGTGAGATTTTTGTCTATGTTCAGTCCCAGGTATTTTATAACTTTTCTCCATGGGAGTTGTTGTCCATTATGGTTGAGATTTCTGATGGGTCTCGTTATTTTGTGTGTGAAAATTATGGCTTGGCACTTGTCCGGATTTACTTTTACTTTCCACAAGTTACACCAGTGGTCGACCTTGTTGAGGTGCCGCTGGAGACTACACGTTATACGATTTATGTTACGCCCGCTGTGGTATAGCGCTGTGTCATCAGCGTAGAGCGCTATGTTCCCACCCGGCTCTTTTGGGATATCATTTGTGAACACAAGATAGAGGAGGGGGCCAAGCACAGATCCCTGTGGGACACCTGCTTCTATATTAGTTATTGGACTTTTCGCTCCATCAACTGAAGCGAAAAACCTCCTGTCTGTCAGGAATGAGTGAATCATTTTTAACAGGTGATTGGGGCAATTTAGCTTCGACAGCTTGTAGAGTAGGCCGTCATGCCAGACACGGTCAAACGCCTTCTCTATGTCGAGTGGCACCCGCCGCCAGCCGCCGCCGCACCTTTACCAGCTCGCCCTGTTGCGGCCGCCGACCAATGGGGCGCGCGCGCAACCGGCCGCCGCACCCGAGCCCATAAAGCACCCCCACCCCTGCTGCGCCGGCACGCACGCACGCGACGCACGCGACGACGCACGCGACGCACGACGCACGCGACGCACTCCGAGCTGAGATGTCGAGGCGAGAGGACGTGTTTGACGATCGAGCGAAGGGTGTGGCGGATCGCTGTCCGGCGGGGTCAGCTCAGGCGACTGAGTTGCTCCCGTCGGCGGCCCCATCCGGCCCCCCACTTATGACGAACCGGCACCGAATACCTGACACTGACTTGGACTTTTCTCTTGTTGATGTTTCTCGCTCCCAGGAGCGAATGGAAGTGCGCATGCACAAGCTTGCGCATGGGGGTGACTACCCCGGTCGTGAGGACGACGAAGCTGCCATGCTTGCGTACTGCAGGATATGGAAGGCTTCTGCACTGCCGGGCACGGGGCGACAGGCGACAGGTGAGCCGGTGGGGGCCTCGCCAGGCGCACTGGCTGCGTCCCTGGCGACGGCGGTCTCACAGGGTGCGCCACAGGGGCCGACCGTACAAGAGGTCGGTTCGCATGTGGCTGCTCCTACGGCCCTGAAACATCAAGAACCCGTAGCCACGCCAGTTTCTGCCCCGCCTTGCGCGAAGGGCTCTACCGCGGTCCTGGCGGTTGCAAAACCAGCCCAAGAGGCCGCAATGATTACCGACGACGACTTGCCAGACGCTAATCTTGCGGAGGCCATTGCTGACGCTGACAGACGTGACGCTGACGATGCTCGTGCGCTCCGGAAGCGCCGGGCTGACGCGACGGACGACTCTGACGGCCGCTCCCAAGCCTCCGACACTGCTCGGCCGCGGAAGAAGGCCACTAAGGCCTCCCGCGCCGCCGCTGCCACTGCGGCCCAGGCGGTCGAGACGACGGTGTGCGCGAGGGAACAGAGGTCCTCCTCTGGGCCTGCTGCTGCGCGCCACCTTGATGAGGACGGTTTTGTTACCCCTGCTAGGCGGCACACGGCAAGGGCGGCTGTCCTACAGCCTGCGCTGCCGCTGCCGACCGCCAACGCCTTCCAGGACGTTTCTGATGATATCTCGGACGACGCCGGGGTGCCGCGCCGGCCTGCTGCGCCGCGCCCCCCGCCGATTGTCGTCCAATGGGACGGCCCTTATCGGCTGTTCGAGCAGAAGATCGCCAGGGTGGCGCCATCTGCCAGCGTCAGGACCGCTGGCAATAATCTCTACCGTCTTGTCACGACTTCTGCTGAGGACTACCGTGCAGTCATGGAGGTCATCTGCAAAGATGGCCTCCATTGCTACACGCACCCAACGGAACCACTCAAACTGCTGAAGGTGGTGTTCCGCCGCCTCCCCCTCCAGTTTGGGGCGGATTATCTACGCGAAGAACTGGAGGACATGGGCTTCGGCATCCGACACACGGGGCTCATGAACTCCCCACGCACCCACCGACCAATGCCGCTGTACCTGGTTGTCCTTGTTGACAACCTGGAAAATCGCAAGATTTTCCAGGTGCGGCGGGTTGGGCGGGTCGATGTCGCAGTGGAGCCATTGAGGGCCAAGGGCAGGAGGGCCCAGTGTTTCTCCTGCCAACGGCTCGACCATGTGTCGCGCTATTGTTCGATGCCGCCTCGCTGTGTCAAGTGCGGGGCCCAGCATCAGAGCAAGGAATGCCCGCTCCCGCGAGAGGACAAACCGACGTGCTGCAACTGCAGCGGAGCGCACGTTGCGAGCTACCGGGGATGTCCAGCCTTCCAACGTGGCCGCCAGCAGCATCGCGGCCGGGCTACCCCTTCCCGCAAGGTGCAGCCTGGCACCAGCTTCGCTGATGCCGCCAAGGGGGGGGCGCCCGCCCCCTTTACTCAGCGGCCTGCTGCCTCTGGTGGCGCTGCGCTGCAGCAGCCTGCCCCGTCCGATGTGGCTGCTCCTCCTGCACCCGCACCTTCCGCACCGGCTGCTTCCCCCCGCCGGCGCCGCCGACGGCCGCGGCGCACCGCCCCTGTGGCGGAACGTCCGGCCACTGCTGCCCCGCGACAACGGTCCGCCCCTCGGGCTGTGCCGCTGCAAACATCGCCTCCTGCGGTCCCACCGCAGCCTGCTGTTCCTGCCTTGGAGGCCGCCCCAGAGGCCCCCACGGCTCCTGATGCAGCTGAGCTCCGCACGCTTTTGCGTTCGTTGAGCCAGCTGCTCGAGCAGCTGCCGGTGCTAGTCACCGCCGTCACGTCCGCCCTCCAGGCCGGCGTTGTTCCTGCGGACCGCCATGGAAAATGAGCATGTCCATGGGCTCACCGTGTGCGGCTTTAACGCACGCGGCTTAGTTCACCAACAAGGGGAATTCCGTCAATTCCTCCGAGATGAGGCGATCGACATCTGTCTCGTCTGCGAGACGTTTCTTAAACCTGGCGTGGCCGTCGGTGTGGCGAACTATCGCTGCTACCGCACCGACCGGCCCACCCATGGTGGAGGCACCGCCATATACGTGAAAAACTCACTGAAGCACCATGCTGTCCTGCTGCCGCCTCTAGCTGCGGTGGAGGCCACTGGGGTGGCTGTCACCACCACAGCTGGTGTCATTACCTTCATCGCCGTCTACAGGCCACCGAGGGGCCACCTCCTGGAGGCCGATGTTGATGCCCTCCTAACGCTGCGTGGGAAACTATTCATTGCGGGTGACTTAAATGCCAAGAGCCCGCAATGGAATTCTCGAGTCACCAACGTCAGCGGGCGACGCCTTCTCCGCGTCACTGAACGTCACGGCGCCCTCGTTCTGGGTCCATTTGACCATACATTCTTTCCCAACAGAGGCCAGCCTGACGTGCTCGACGTCGCAGTCTTGAAAGGCGTCGGGCACTTTACGTCGGCTACCGTCCGCTGCGCCCTGTCCTCTGACCACCTTCCGGTGGTCTACGATATGGACGTCGTCGGCGCCTCCCTACCGCCTGCTCGCCGCACCTTCCGCGGAATCGACGAAGCCAGATTCCAAGCCGAACTGCTCGGCCGCTTTGAAGATGCTCCAGATCCTGCCCTGGAGGGGGCCGATGCTGCGCTGGCCTTTTTTACGCGGCACACCCTTAGCGCTGCTGCCGCTGCATCTCCCCGACAGCCGCGGCGGCCCCGAGAGATGTCTCGGCAGCTTCCACCGCACATACTGGAGGCTATAACGGCCAAAAACCGCCTCTTCCGCGAGTGGCAACTCACTAGGCAGCCTGCGACCAAGCGTCGCCTCAATCGGGCACGGCGCGAAATCCGGGCCGCCATCGACCAACACCGAAACCGTGACTGGGCTGGCCTTGTGGCCACCCTGAACACGACTGATGGGAGTGCCTGGCGGACCGCCAAGCGCTTCCTCCGCCGCCATCAGCCTGTTCCTCCGCTCCATGTTGGCGGCGAGGTTGTCTGCGCCCCGGACGCCAAGGCCAACGCACTCGCAGACGTGTTCGCCGACAACTTCCGACCGGTCGCGGATGTTTTCGACGCCGAACACGTCCAACTCGTGGAAGACCATCTACCAGTTTTCCTCGCCGCCAGGGCCGCTGACGATGTTATCACACCAATCTCAGCTGAAGAGGTTGGACTCCAGCTCCGCCGCCTCAACCCGAGGAAGGCAGGTGGCTCCGATGGAGTCACAAACCATCTCCTGCGGCTGCTGCCGCCGGCGCTCTATCAGCCACTAGCGGACACGTTCAACTGTGTCCTCAGCTCCGGGATTTACCCTTCCGCGTGGAAACACGCGGAAGTGGTGGCCATCCCGAAGGCTGGCAAGGATCCACGTCAGGTGGAGCACTACCGGCCGATCAGCCTGCTCCCGTCTCTCTCCAAGATTTTTGAGAGATTGTACGTGGAGCGGCTGTGGCGCCACGTCACTGCCGAAGGGCTCCTTCCAGCGGAGCAGTTCGGATTCCGGCGGGGCCACTCGACCACGCACCAGCTCCTACGCCTGGTGGAACAGGCGATGAGGGCGCTGGAGTCGCGGGAGTACCTTGGGGCGGTACTCCTCGACGTCTCCAAGGCGTTCGACAGCGTGTGGCACGAGGGCCTCGTGTACAAGCTCCTTGTACATGGGGTCCCGACGTCGCACGCACTTCTACTGCGGTCCTACCTCGAGGGCCGCACCTTCCACGTCCGGGCCGCCGGCGGCACATCCACCGACCGGCCGATTCGTGCAGGGGTACCGCAGGGGTCGGTTCTCGGCCCCCTGCTGTACACCTTGTACACCGCTGACGCACCGCGGGTGGCGCGCGTGGAGTTGGCTCTTTACGCCGACGACACTGCGCTGTTCACCCGCAGCATGAACGTGGCCGCGATGTGCCGCCGACTCCAACTTGCGTGCGACGTCCTGGGGGCGTGGTCCACCAAGTGGCGTCTCAAATTTAACGCCGCCAAGAGCCAGGCGGTCGTCTTCACTCGGAGACGACTGCCTCCTGCCCTGCCGCCTGTCTCGATCTCGGGAGGCCCCATCCCGTGGTCACCAACAGGCCAATACCTCGGTGTGCGGCTGGACCGGCATCTCACCTGGCTACCGCACATCCGTGACATCAGGGGGCGGGCGATTGGGCGTCTCCGGGCGCTCTACCCGCTGCTGAACCCCTCGTCCACTCTCCCCCCTCGGCACGGCCTGACCGTGTACTTGGCCCTCGTCCGGCCGGTACTCGAGTACGCCGCCGTGGTGTGGGGGAATGCCGCTCCGTCGCACGTTGCGATGCTCCAGCGTGTTCAAAATCGGGCGCTGCGACTCGCACTTCACAAGCCGCCTCGGTACTCCACGAGACTGCTTCATGAGGAAGCTGGCGTCCCGTTGCTACGGGATCGCATCAGGCAGTCCGCCAGGGTGTTCTATGCCTCTGCAGAACACTCTGGCAGTCATCTTATACGTGGACTGGGACACCAAGTCCACCGCAGGCCAACCACGCGCTGGCCTGACCTGCTGCGGGAGTAGCTTCTTCCGCAGCAGCTATGACGCATTTAACGCAGCGTCCGCCCTCACGCGGGCGCTCACATAGGCCAAACCAACAGTGAGGCCACACAACAGCTCTAGAGGTCCAAACAGGAACAGCAGCTTCGCTGCTTAGCCTGTCCCTCCTCCTGGTAGATGAAACCAGTGATTTGCAGTGCAGTGCAGTGCAGTGCGCCGGCACGCACTCCGCTGCTCGACTCGCTGCCGCTCGCACCGGTCGTTTTCGTTTCCGTTTCGTGTGCACCGTCGCTAGCCCAATCGCCATGTCCGGACGCGGAAAGGGAGGCAAAGTCAAGGGCAAGTCAAAGTCCCGCTCAAGCAGGGCTGGGCTCCAGTTCCCGGTCGGCAGAATCCACCGCCTCCTGCGCAAGGGAAACTACGCAGAGCGCGTCGGCGCCGGGGCGCCCGTCTACCTCGCCGCCGTCATGGAGTACCTCGCGGCTGAGGTGCTCGAGCTGGCCGGAAACGCGGCCCGCGACAACAAGAAGACGCGCATCATCCCGCGCCACCTGCAGCTTGCCATCCGCAACGACGAGGAGCTCAACAAGCTCCTGTCGGGCGTCACCATCGCACAGGGTGGTGTCCTGCCCAACATCCAGGCCGTCCTGCTGCCAAAGAAGACCGAGAAGAAGGCCTAAAGGAGGCCAGGCAATCGCAGCGCCGCGTGCTCCCCTGCACGCAACGCGCTTTGCCGGCTCGGCTCGGCCCACAACAATCGGCCCTTTTCAGGGCCACCACACAAACCTACGTCCAAAGCAAAATTTCAGTCGTCCTCGCCGCACCTTGTTTTGTTTTTAACTTTGCACTTTCACAGCACAGCCGCCGCCGGCGCACGTCCGCCATCTTGTCGTCCACACAGCCCGTGTGGCCCAACACACACATTTTGCACGGTCGCAGTCGCCTTCCAAACGACAACGGCAGCAATAATGACCATTGTTAAAGGGAGGCGTGTCGACACACCGCCCTCCACTCCCGCGCGCCGCAACGGCCGTCGACACGAACGAAACAGCTGATCCGGCCGCCTATGCCCACACGCCTAACACACAGAGCCAAACCACGCAAGCAAATAATCACCGCCTCTCGCACAACAACACACAGCCCGCCATCTCCATCGCGATCGATACAAAGACACACAATAACAAACACACAAACGAAGCAGCTCCACTCTCTCACACACACACACACAGCCAGCCAGCCACATGACACGTTTCCTTTCCTTCTCCCCTCCCAGCCACATCACGTCGCTCAAACGGAAAGAAACAAACAAACAACACAGCGCACACACGCAGCAACAACAACACAGACTCTTTCGCACTTTTCAACTTCCGAACAGTGTGGTGGCCCTGAAAAGGGCCGTTTTCTAGTCTCTCCCACCCACAAGCACGGCCGCGGGAAGGCCAGCGCCCGCTGCGACGCAGCCTAACCGCCGAAACCGTACAGGGTGCGCCCCTGCCTCTTCAGGGCGTACACCACGTCCATGGCCGTCACAGTCTTGCGCTTGGCGTGCTCAGTGTACGTCACCGCGTCGCGGATCACGTTCTCCAGGAACACCTTCAGCACCCCGCGGGTCTCCTCGTAGATCAGACCAGAGATGCGCTTCACGCCGCCCCTGCGAGCCAGGCGGCGGATGGCGGGCTTCGTGATGCCCTGGATGTTGTCGCGCAACACCTTGCGGTGCCGCTTGGCGCCACCCTTGCCGAGCCCCTTTCCTCCCTTGCCGCGGCCTGTCATCCTTCCTTCCTCGGGCAAAGCAAAACGTGCACAAACAGCAGCTGCAGCGGCTGGCGAGTCGGCTACGGTCTGCGCTAGAGGTGGCAAAAAATAACGTAACTGATAGAAATAACCGGTTACTGAGAAGTAACGGTTACTGCGATAACCGTTCCTCTGATTCTGGCAGTTATTTCAATAACTGTTTAGTGTCAACAGTGCCTCGCGCCATCTGTTGACCGAAGATCGTACTGCGCATTTGGAGGCGTTCTATAGACCATGGGAATAACTGTGAGACTGCGCGCCATCTGTTGATAAGAACTGTGTACTATTTCGTGGGCCTTCGTTACTTTTAGCATAAACAATTAAATAAAGTTAATGTCCGAGCCGTGGCTGATAGGAGCTGCAGTACAGGCATTAAAAAGTACGGTCGTTCCCTTAAGCCACCGCCTTACGTGTTAATTTAGCTTGGACGGGTAGTACAAGGAAAGTTACTAAGGAGTTCGAGCGACTATGGAAATAACTGTCAGAGCCGGTATTCTCCTCTGGCAGTTATCGTTATTGGCTCGTAGTTCTAGTTCTCTGGTAGTTATCGGGGTACCACCACAGATAACCTGGAAGCTGGTAACGGAATAACTGTGTGTCTAGACGTTCCTGACTCGGTGACTCCAGTTAAAGGTCATAGTTCCAGGTGATATTTCCAGAGAGGATAGTAACTGGAGCGAACAAATATTTTCGTACTGCTACGGAAATAGCCGCTGGCCATCACGAATGACAAATAACATGTCAGAAAGTATAACATAATACAGTGGAATATAATAATTATTATCCTCATCATTTGTCAGGAGATTGTCAAAATATGTGAATATATCACAGTAACTGCTAATATTTACAGAATTGGTACACTGACAGAATAAAACACAGTTACGTACTTTTAATAAATTTATCGTACACAGAATACCCGATCTTGACTGTTGCAACCAAGTGCTGCCAAAACTGAAATATAGCAGAATTTTTACCTAAGCTGGTCTATCAGTCTCTGTTACGATATTCATCTACAGAGTAGAAGGAGGGGTCACTGGAAGCGTCTGATTCCACCCGTCTGCTTCGACGTAAAGGTGTTGTGGTGTGTGAATGTCATTACGGCACGGTGTTTATGAGTTGGTGTGTGTGTGTGTGTGTGTGTGTGTGTGTGTGTGTGGGGGGGGGGGGGGGGGGGCTGGCTGTCGATCTAGGTTGCAAAGCCGGAATTTGCTGGTGGTAATTAATTTTTTTTTTTTCTAGCTGTGATGTTTTGTGTATTTATGAAGTATTGAATGTGATTTAATTTATGTAGGGATGATTGATTTGTGGACTTTTGGGATTGTGGTTTTATTTTTCGCAGTTGTAGGTGTTGGTTTTTTGGCATCAGTAGCTGTGGTGGACCTATATAGGTCACCGGATAATGACCGATTCCCATTTTCATAATTGCGTGTGTTGATGTTTTAGTATCGTCATCTGAGGTTGACCTATGTAGGTCAAGGGAAATGTCTGATTCCAATTTGCGTACTTTTAGTTGTGGGTATTGGTGTTTTGGTATGGTCACCTATAGTTGACCTATATTGTTCAAGGGAAGTGTCCGATTCCTGCAGAATTTTGTTGGTGTAGCAGAATGCTGTATTTTTTTTCTTTTTGTTCTTCATTTTGTGTTTTGGGATCGTGGTGTGCTTTTTTTACTAGCTTGTCCTCACCCTATAACCCCCAACTTCCCGCAGTTGTCCCATTGGTTTGATTGTATTTTTGGTGGGAAATGTTATTGTATTATTTATATGTATCTTCGTGTTTGTTGCCATGTGTATGTAGTGACGTCATAGACACACTTAAAATAGACATTTCCGGCATATTGATGATGGGTGGAATCAGACACTTACGTATCAAATAGTCATTCAAACACACTGTAAACCGTGCCTTATCTGAAACCAAGTTTTTAATGGTTGCTGGCAGCTTATTGAAAATGCATGTTCCTGAATATTGGACCCCTTTTGGACCAAGGTAAGTAATTTTAGGTCTTTATGTAGATTGCTGTTCCCATTTCTAGTACTGATATTATGTATTAAGCTATTGGTTGGAAATACTTGTAACAAATTTCATTAAGGAATAAATATACTAGGAAGCAGTGGTTAGAATACAAAGTTCCTTGAACAGGTTCCTACATGATGTTCTTGAATTGATACCACAAACGATTTTTATTACACGCTTTTACGTGCGAAAAACTTTTGCTACGTTTGATGAGTTACCACAGAATATGTTCCCTTATGAAATAATAGAATCAAAAAATGTGGTATGCCCTTCCCAACTGAATTTATTATCGAGTTGTAGTCCCAGAAATGTAACACTGTCAACCTTTTCGATCTGCATGTCTTCATATGTTATAAACATGCTGTGGCTGGAGAAATCGAGCAGTTTGCAAATCTGACATAAAACTTGGATTAGCGTACTCACACTTTCCCCAATAGGACTAGCTTTTACAGCACAGGAGTAAACGAATCTGTCACATTACGTATATTTTTTGTTGTATTACAAGGCTGTACACTTTATTCTATTATGTGAGCAGCACAAGAAATTAAGCTTCGAATTTAACCTACAGTACTCAGTTTACATATTACTTCATACTTAAAAACGCACGTTGTTAACATTTTACTTAAACAGTGCTTTGGCGAAGTTCCGCGTACTTTCTGTCGCAGCTGCGAAGATAATATTTCTAATAGCGACCTATAACCTATAAACATATAATCTGAAACACTAATAATCGTTCTAACATCAACTAAAATGTACCCGGAGTTAATAAGCTGAGGTTATGACACGATTCATACGACATTCCTGCTATTTCGCACTACTCGCAGTTATACTGATAACTAAACTGATGGATTCCAACTATGTCGTTATTTAACTGTCGGAGTTATCGGTATTCGCTAGCGAAAAATAACTTGGCAGTTATTAATAACCGTTAACGATAACGGTTATCAAAGAATAACTGGAACTGTGATAACGGTTACTCCAGAATAACCGTTTGGCCCACCTCTAGTCTGCGCCCAGCGCGCCCGCCGCCCCCCTATATAGACTCTGGCCCGCCCTCCCCCCACCACGCGCAACCGAGGGCATATAAGCGCAGCACGGAGGCGCGCGGGCCCGTTGTCAAGGCAGCACCGGACGCCGCGCCGCACCTAACCTCCACGCACGCACGCCGCTCCGCTACCGCTACCGCTATGGCCCGCACAAAGCAAACGGCCCGCAAGTCCACCGGCGGAAAGGCGCCGCGCAAACAGCTCGCCACCAAGGCGGCGAGGAAGAGCGCGCCCGCCACCGGAGGCGTCAAGAAGCCCCACCGCTACAGGCCGGGCACCGTCGCCCTGCGAGAAATCAGGCGCTACCAGAAGAGCACAGAGCTGCTCATCCGCAAGCTGCCATTCCAGCGCCTAGTGCGCGAGATCGCCCAGGACTTCAAGACCGACCTGCGCTTCCAGAGCTCCGCAGTCATGGCCCTGCAGGAGGCCAGCGAGGCCTACCTCGTCGGCCTCTTCGAAGACACCAACCTGTGCGCAATCCACGCCAAGCGCGTCACCATCATGCCCAAGGACATCCAGCTCGCGCGCCGCATCCGCGGCGAGCGCGCCTAAACCGCGCCGCGGCACCGCACCGCACAAACAAAAACGGCCCTTTTCAGGGCCACTAACATCTCTCCGTCGCGAGCAAACTTTGTCGGTCGCCTGCCTCTCGCCCCGCAACCCAAAAACAAAAACCACCACTTCCCGTCCGTCCGCCACACCCGCTCACTCTGCCTGCCTGCTAGCAGCGCGCAACAATCACACATCATCCCTCCCCGGCGCTCAAAGCGCACAATACCCAACGGCCGACGTCACACCGCACGGGTGGCTGGCCGGCCGCCGCTTTCGTTTCGAAAACAAAAAAAAAACCCGCACTCCAACTCCGACGGCCAACGGCCAGGCAGGCGCGCTCGCTCGCTCTACACGCCACCGAAATCCCCCGCCGACTCCTTCCACATCTCAACGTGCCCCCCGTTGCAAAACATAACACACACACACAAAGAAACAAAACAAAGACCAGACACGACTCGACAAGACAGACATCCGAGAAGAACGAACGCAGGCAAGCCAACCAACGTATTCAAACAAAACAACGTGACAGAAAACCAACCGTCGGCCGCCGCCACAAACACGGCGACAATCAACCACGACAACAACAACAACAACAACAACAACAACAACACCGCTTACCGCTACCGCCGCCCACACCCGCCACCGACCCCCGCAATCCAACCACCACGGCACGCAAACAGCATCCCCACGGGCATACAGAAACGCCAGACAGACACCCACACCAGACGCAACACGACAATCAAAACCTTCCCCGACGTGCTTTGATGGCCCTGAGAAGGGCCGTTTTGGGCCGCGCGTCTCTTGCGCGCCACTAGACGACGACGGGGGGTGGGGACGACGGAGTCAAGCGCCAAACCCTTCCTTTCTCCCATCTCTTTCTCCTCTACTCTACTTCTTCTTCTTGGGCGAAGCCTTCGCCTTAGACGGCGTCGTCGCCTTCTTCGGGCGCGGCGCCTTCGGCTTCTTCGTCGGAACCTTGGCGGCCTTCTTCGCCTTCGACGGCGACTTGGCCTTGGCCGGCTTGGCCGCAGCCGCCTTCTTCGCACCCGCGGGAGCGGCCGACGCCGCAGACGCCTTCTTGGCGGCGCCCGCCTTCCGACCGGTCGCCGCCTTCACGCCACCAGCCTTCTTTGCGCCGGCCGCACGGGCGCCCTTCTTCTCCTTGCTGGCCGGAGCGGCGCGCTTCTTCTTGGCACCGCCAGCACGAGCCTTGCCGCCCTCGGCCGCCCCCCCGCCGCCGGCGCCGGCGAGCTTGAACGAGCCGGACGCGCCCTTCCCCTTCGTCTGCACCAGCTCGCCCGCCACGACGGCCGACTTGAGGTACTTCTTGATAAACGGCGCCAGCTTCTCCGCGTCCAGCTTGTAGTGCGCGGCTATGTACTTCTTGATCGCCTGCAGCGACGACCCGCCGCGCTCCTTCAGACTCTTGATGGCGGCCGTCACCATCTCAGAGGTGCGCGGGTGCGCAGGCTTGGCGCGCGGCTTCTTCGCAGACGACGCAGACTTGGCCTTCTTCGTAGTGCCGGTGGCGGCGGGTGCCGCAGCAGTCTCGTTCGTAGCCGCCTGATCTGCCATTTCGACGACGCGCGTAACACACAGCGAGAGCGAGAGCTAGCGGGACGGCAGGCAGGCACGCAAGCACAGCACAGCAGCAGAGCAGAGAATCATTTTTTTTTTTTTTTTTTTTTTTTTTTTTTTTTTTTTTTTTTTTTTTTTTTTTACCTGTGTGGTGTCGTTGCCGAAGTGCTACCGCCTTTGGCGGCTGGACTTCCAAGGGTGAGAGGTAGGTTTGTACATCTTTATTGTTATCTTTTGTAGGACTTTGGGCTCACAGGGGTCCTTTTTGCCCTACATACCTTTGCTTCACTTTTCATTGTGTTGTGAGGGCCCTGGGGACCTTGACTTTATGCCATGGTTCAGGTTGGGTGGTTGCGATTCCTTCGAGTTGTCTCGTTGATACCCTTAAGTCGTCTATTTTGTTGATGAGACGCTGGACGTGTAGTTGGATTACTTGATCTATTGTTGAGACTTGCAGTTCATCATGTAAAGATATAATTCGGGACCACCTGGGCGCTTTGAGAATGATTCTTAGACACCGGTTTTGTAGTCGTTGTAGTTTGCGGATGTTGGTGGTGGATGTGATTCCCCACGTAGCGCAGCCATATAGCATCATCGGGAGTATTGTCGCGCGGTAGATGCGTAGCTTCGTAGCTACGTTTAGGTCAGTGCTTGCTAAGAAGGGGTATAGTCCATGGATGGCGCGAATGATTTTGAGGCTTTTGTCGTTGATGTGGGCTGAGAATGTGAGTTTATGGTCCAGGGTGACCCCTAAATATTTCGTCGTGGTGGACCATTCGATGGCGTGGTCATTGATCTGGAGGCGGCGGTGAAGAATCGGTCTCCGTCGAGTGAAAAGTATGGCCTTTGTCTTGAGTGCGTTGATAGTGATTTTATTATCAGTTGCCCACAAAAGGAGGATATCGATCTGGTGTTGCAAGCGGGTGATGGCTGTATCTAATGAACGGCTGCTGGTAAGGAGAGCCGTATCATCAGCGAACTGTGCTAGCATGATGTTCGGCAGTTTGGGCATGTCATTTACGTAGATGGTGAACAGGATGGGAGAGAGTACCGATCCTTGCGGTATACCGTCGGAGAGATGTTTGGTGTCTGAGTGTTGGTCGGCCTGTTGGACGTAAAAACGGCGGTCGGTCAGGAAGCTGTCGATAATCTTGATGTAACAGTTGGGGATGTCGGTGGTGTTCCGGAGTTTACTTATGAGCTTCTCTCGCCACACCTTGTCAAATGCTTGTTGAACATCCAGGAAAATGGCTGCTGTGTAGTGGTTTAGATTGATTTGGTTTGTGAGGTGTTCCGAGATCCGGAGCAGCTGGATTTCGGCGGAAAGTTTGGGTTGAAAGGCAAATTGGTCTGGTCGAATGACGTCATTTTCCAAGAGGGGCGGCTTGATGCGGGCCAAGATGACACGTTCAAACGTTTTGCCCATCGTGGAAAGGAGACTGATTGGTCGGTGGTGCGCAGGCTGAAGTGGGTCCTTACCCGGTTTCGGGATGGGTATGATCTTGGCCAGTTTCCATTGTGGTGGGAAATGTTCCTTCAGCAGGCATTCGTTGAGTATTCTCGTTAATAGCACTAGTGGTTTCCGTGGGAGATGCTTCAGATGGTCGTTCGAAATTCCGTCAGGTCCGGGGGCAGATGTGGAGTGTAATTTCCTGAGTATGCGGCGAATTTCTCCTGGAGACGTCAGTTCTGGCCGGTCTCCGCTGGGGTGTTGTCTTATGTGGTGTGCCTCTGCCCGAGTGCGCGCGTCCTCTTCCTCATCGTTCTCAAAGTCTGCAAAATTCAGGCGTGATTGCATTTCGTAAGTTTCCGCGAAAAGTTCGGCCTTTTGGAGGTTGTCAAAGATTAGGTTGGTGCCATCCGTGAGCGCCGTTTTTGGTGGCTTGGGTTTCTTGATATTACGGATGAGTGCCCATTCATCGCGCGATAGGTGTTGGATTTGTGCCATCCGGTCCTCCCATAGTTCGGCGCGCCATTCCTTGCAACGCCACGTGAGTTCTCTGGAGAGCTGGTGCATTTCTCGTCTATATGCTGGGTTGCGAGTTTGTTGCCATTTTTTACGGGCTCGATTCTTCAAATATTTCAAGTCTTGCAGTGCCGGCGGCAGTGGGTCGCGATATGGTGTCGAGAAGAGTAACTTCGTGGAGGCCTGGTGAGCGGCCTTCTTGATTTTCGAAGTCAGACGAGTGATGGCGTCGTCGAGTTGCTCCGGTGTTGCTAATGGCTCCGTGGGGCGCACATTGTTGTTTAGCCACCTGGCGTAGGATATCCAGTCTGTGGAGACTTTCGTTTTCGGTGGCAATAGTGGAAGAGCTCCAGACAGTGTTCCGAGAACAGGTTGGTGGTCAGAAGTCAAGTCATTGATCGTCTGGAGTGACAGATCGGGATTCATGTTTTTGATTATGGCCACATCTAGGACATCCGGCTGATGGCGTGGAACAGTAGGCAGGTAAGTCGGTTCTTCAGGACCTTGTGTGAATGCTTGGAGCCGAATTTCAAGTTCGTAGAGACGGGTGCCTTTGGCGTTCGTCTGCCGCGAGTTCCATGCTACATGCTTCGCATTAAGATCCCCACAAAGGAGGACTCTGTCGTATCGATCAAAGATGGAGATAAAGTCTTCATCTGTGAAGGCTGCGCCAGGGCTCAAGTAGGCTGCGACGAACGTGAGCTTCCCGTGTATGGTGGCGATCGTGACTGCTGTGGCTTCCAGACTCGTCATGTCAGGCAAGGTTTCGAGAGAGTGAGTGAGGGAAGATCGCAGGTAGATTGCTGTACCTCCACCGCGCCGATTGTGGCGGTCAGTGCGGTATCCCACCATGTTGCGAATGTTGAAGGTTTGGGTGGGTCGCAGATGCGTTTCGGACAATAGTAGCACATCAATTTTGTGGTGTTCGACGAAGTCGGTGAGTTCTACTTTCTTGGGAGCGACGCCGTTGGCGTTAAAAAAGCAGAATGTAAGGTTTCTGTGTTGATGCCGCTCTTGATCCATGTTAGTCGGTGAAAAAGGCCATGATTCCTTCCAGTAGAGTGAGTAGTTTGGATAACAGATCCGGTGCGTCGTTGAATTTGCGAGCTGTATCTGCTAAGATGGCAAAGACGTTCTTCGTTTTTAGTAAGTTGATGATGGAGCCCATGTTAGATAGCGCGGCGATGATATCGGACAGTCCGAGGGCGTTGTCCGTGGATCGTTGCTGCTGTTGTTGCTGGCGAAGATCGTGCAGTCGTTGGCGCGCCGTGTTTTTCGGTCGAGTTGGTTGTTGCTGGGTTGGTGTTTGAAATAACGACGATGCAGCCGTCCAGGGTGTTCGGAGAGATGGGAAGTCCTTCGGAGTCGCCGCAAACGACGGCTGTGGTGGTTGTTGGGGCTCCTTGGATGGTGGAGGTCGCAGTTGGTAGGCGTGTATCGCCTTCTGAAATTCAGGGCAACCACGCCAAGTCCCAGGGTGGCCTTCTTGGCGACAGTTTGCGCAGATGGGTGGTTCTGTTCGTGGCTTGGTACAATCCTTTGCGTGGTGGTGGCCGCCACAGCGTACACACCTGACCGGCATCTGACAGTACCGGCCAGTGTGGTTGAATTTGAGGCATTTCTTGCACTGGGCAGGCCCATCAAGTGGCTTGTAGTCTTCCACCTTAATTCTGGTATGGAAGAGGTATTGTACGTCGTAGATGGTGCGGCTTTTCTGTCCATGTGGCAGAGATACACAGTAAGCCGACTGTGGAATCAGTTTCTTGGAGGTCAGGTCTCGTTTCTTGAACTGGTGTACGTTCGTGACTGTGAATTGCATGTGGCGAAGTTCGGCGGCGAGTTCGTCTTCGGTAATTTCCTCTGGGATATTCTTGAGGACCACTTGGAGTTCTCTGTCTTCTGCTGCTTGGTGGGTGAAATAGGGCATGTTGATAGAATGGAGGTAGTCCAGTGCTGCTCGTTGGTCTGCCAGCGTTTCAAAGTGGTATTTGATCTGATTATTTTTGTAGATCGCCTTGAGTGGTCCGCTGATCTTCTGCTTTAATTGAGCGTTTAGTTCCAGGTATTTTCCAGTGTAGTTGATTGTCACAGGTGGTATTCTCGGTTTCGGCGGCGGCGGAGCCGTGGCGTCCTGAGTATTTGTGTCGTTAGGCTGAGGCTGGTGTTGGTCTTCCATTGCTGGGTCCTGTTGCTGTAGTGGTGCGTAGTAGTTGGTGGTGGGTACAGCTCGTTGTTCCGTCTGCATGGGGGTATTTTCTTCGGCTTTCCTGCGTTTGGTGCCTTTCCGGCGGCGTCTGACTTCCTGGAATGGTGCATCAGAGTCGCTGGATTCGTCCTGATAGTCCATGGCATTGTGTTGTTCCGTCGGATTGTGACTCTTCGTTCGGCAGTCGTCAGAAGATGAGTTGGCACTGGTGGTTGGGCCGTCCTGCTCCCGCCGTCTTGCGAGTTCCTTTGCTCGTGCGTCGCGGTCGCGGCGGAGTTGTTCCAGTTTCTCTTGAATCATCGCAGTGCATAAGTCTTCAGGCGTGGGGGCCGGTGGGGCGGGGTGTCGCGGTCGAGCGCCCTGAGTGGTCCTGCTCGCGAGTTCTACCTCAGCCCTGTGTGTCTGTTCTGGCCTAGAGGAACGCGGGCTTGCCACCCGCGGGTGGGGCCCTGGCTCCTCGTCGTCCCCTACTCTATTCATCCTACAAGTGCGGCTAGTCCGCACTATCTTGCCTACACTCTATGTCGGTCCTATAACACGACAAATTGCTTAGTACTCGCTAAGAAGCAAGTGAATCGCAGAGTTTTGTAGCTCTCGATAGCGGCGAGTCGCACAAGGCTTCCACACGCACTACGATCGCTAAGGGACTCCAACCCTTTCTTGCAGAGAATCACACGGCCCAGCCAGTGTCGCGGGCGGGCGCGGACGGCCGAGAGAGCGGCCGCCACTCTGCGCGCCGCCGCGCCGCGCCTCCCGCGCTTGCTACCGCCCAACGTCCGACAGCCTGTGCGGAGCAGCCCCAAACCTGCGCCACAACCGCCCGCGCCTTTCAAACCACCGAGGATGGGGCTACACACAGCCACACCACAGTCGCCAACCAGTCGCCACGGCAGCGCCGCAAACCACGGCCAAACTGCAGCTACCGCGCGCTACAGCCTGGGTCGGCCCGCCGAGAATCGCCGCCCCCGCCCAAATGCCGCCCCCACAGCCCCAGCCGACGACCCGCCACAATGGCCAAACCTTCGGCAAAACTCCCACACCGTCGCCGCGGCAGCCCGGCCAGCGCGGCCGGCGCCACAGCCACACAAGCCGAGGCGTGCGGCGATGACGGCCGTGCAAACGCGCCTCCGCCGCCCCATCGCCTTCCGTCGCCCTCCCGCCGTTTCCCGATCGGCCCGCAGCCGTCGGGCCACATCGCGCGCCGTCCTCCTCCTCTCGCCCGCCAACATTCACAGCCGTTTCTCAACAATTGCCCGCCGCAAACGGACGCCGCCTGCGCAACAGGCGCCGCCGCCCCTCGCCGCTTCCGACCCAACCCCTCGACCGAGGCAAACCGCAATCCGAATCTACAGACCAACCCAATCTGCCGTCAGCACACACGACAGCCGACCTTACACGTTACGCGTTACACATTACGTTTACACGTCTAGGTTAGGTTAGGTTAGGTTAGGTTAGGTTAGGTGGACGTGGGTTAGGTTAAGCGTCAAACTTAGGTTAAGCATTCAAACACGTCAGGCGTCACAGGCTAGGTTAGGTTAGGTTAGGTTAGGTTAGGTTAGGTTACACGTTAGGTTAAGGGGTCAGTGCTAGGTTAAGAAGCGTCAAACGTAGGTTAAAAAAAAAAAAAAGCGTTCAAACGTGAGGCGTGAGCCGGACAGCTTACCTTACGTAGACGTTAGGGGCTCACAGGCTGAGCTCACCTCACCTCGCCACACCACGGGTTAGGTTCGGTTCGCTCGGCTCAGCGTAAAGCGCCGAGGTCAGGGTTACGTTCGTTCACCTTCGGGCGCCACACTTTCGGTTGAAAGGTCGCGACGGGACGACGTCGGCAGGCACGCCGCAAACGAACAAAAACGTACAGACGACGTCGAAAACCGCCGACAGACGGGGGAGCAGCACGACCACGACCAGATACCGAGCGCGAACGAGACACACGCGAACCACCCCCACCGGCCAAAGGGCACCACACAACAACCCAGAGAGCACCACGTGTCGACACCAGAGCAACCCGCCGCTCACGCGACATGGCTGGCACCGAAGGGCAACCGCCCGCAACTGCGCTTTCCGCGCCGGCCCGGATGCACGTCGTGCTACAACAACACCACTACCGTACACAGCCGCTGTTCACAACATCACTATCATGCGCGCCCGCGGCTCGCCGCCGTCGCAGTCGCAGTCGCAGCCGCAGCCGCAGCCCCAACGCCAGCACTTTTGCACCACCATTCACACGCACCGCAACACAGCTCGCCGACACAGCCGAACAAAACAAACACCACACAACAACAGCAGCAACAACGCCGCCGCCTCTACTTGTGCCGGCGACCCACCCCGCCGATGGCGCACCTTTCGCCAGCCGGCAATCGACACACACGCACCCACCCACCCACCCACCCCCCCGGGGCCCAGTGCAAAAAAAAAAAAACCACACAAAAACAAAAAAAACACAACAAAAACAAAACAACACAAACGACACGGGAAGCGCACACCGCCACTTCGCGCGCACGCCACCAACCAGTCGTCGTCTCAAAATAACAAACACAAACAAAATAAACTAACAACTAGGGCAACACAAAACAAAAACGCCTCGCACGAACCGCCCACAAAAAGGACAAGCACACGCACAGCCTCTGCTGACGACCACGACGCAGCGGCACGCTGCTCCTGTCCCGCGCCCCGCGCCCCACTCGATTCACAACTCACGCGACACCGTCAACGACGGGCTCGCTTCCCGCAACCTACCACCTTTCCGCCACGACGCACAGCCCCAGCCCCACCCGACGACGCCCGTGCCAACGACTGCACTTCCACCACCGCCTCCCCCTTCCCCCCCAAAACACACACACACACACACACACAGCCAGCCAAAAACGCACTCGCGACCCACACATGCACGTGCATCGGCACACGCCAACCAGTCAACGTCGACAACCACACGCAAGGCTCGAAACGAAACCGGCGTCCTTCCACGTTGCCATCAAGCTACGCGACACAAGACACAAGGAACCAACACAACAGCCGGCCCCACTAATTCCCACTCTCACGCCGCAAAAAGCACACCGAAACCGCCAAACGCACGCACATTCCCCTTCGCACTGACACCGACCGGCTCGCTACCACACACCTCTCGGCAGCCGTTTCACGCCAATTCGCCACACCGCCCACACAGTCGACAAGCGCCCGCCCTGTACGGCACACGCAACGACGCAGCGCAGCAAAGGGCGCCCGCAACACATACCTCTCCGCCGCCCGACGCGCCAACCGCCACACCACACCGCCAGCCACTCGCAAATTGTGCACTGCCACCAGCCACACGTCCAACACGCCGCGCCGCCTCCGGCCACCCGCCAGGGGGCGCTCACGTCCGCGACAACAGCGCGGCCCGCCGGGCCGGGCCGAACCGAACCGAACCGGGCCGCCGCTGCTCTGCACTCGGCACGGCCACACCCTGCTGCAGACCGGGCTCGTCTCTCTGTACGCGTCTGCCTGCGCATCAACACAACACGACCTTTTTTTTTTTTTTTTTTTTTTTTCCTTCTTCCTCTCTACCGCCACCCCTTCTTCTCGCGTTTTTACTCGTTGTTGCAGCAGCGGCGCACACCTACACATCCACAGCCCCAGCCGAGCCGGCCTCACCTCAGGGCCCGCCGCCAGCGTCTCCTCCTCGGGCACAGGTGCGGTGCTGTGGCCGCCCATCCAACCGCATTGCTGGCCGTCCAGCCGCCAGGCGTTCCCACTGCCGCGAGCCACGCCGCGCACCGACCCTGCTGCAGGAAACGAAGCATAGCCAGAGACCGACCGGTACACAAAGCAAGCCGTCGCCTCGCCTCTTGTCCTTCCTGCCTTCCTTCCGCCCCCGCCCTTCTCACACCACCGCCTCTCCACTTTCGCCCCCCCCCCCCCTCCTTTTTTTTGTTTTCTTCTTTCTTTCTTCCTTTCTTTCTTTCTTTGGCCCTCTCTCCTTCCCGCCATGGCGGTTACGGCACCGCCTGCAGCGGCAGATTTTTTGCGCCCACAAGCCTACTCCTACCACCATTAACCTTGCCCTGCCCTGCCCTGCCCATCAACGTCGCAGTCGAACCGACGCTTGCCAACACACTGCCCACGTTCCTTTCTCTTTTCGGCCTACGCCCATTACGCGCCGCCGCCACAGCACCTTCCCTTCCCACAACACACCGACGTCACCACACGCACCCAAAACAGGGGCCACGACCGTGTTCCTCGCCCACTCCCATCCCGCACGGTACGCACATTCCCAACTACTACCGCGCACCCTCCCTTTCCAATCTGTGTGTCTCTGTGTCCTGTCCGCGCGTGACGCCTCTCAACATCCGCCGTCCCCCGTCCCGTTTTCGCCCCCATGCCGTCGTCGCGCCGCCTCCTCCCCGTCCACCGCCGCCCCTGTCCGCCCCGCACCACACCATACACCGCTGCTTGTCCCGGCCGTTGCCACCAAAGGCGCCGACCGCAAACGCGCCACGCCGCAGCCCCCGTGCGTCTCGCGCTCGCTTGCATCTCCGTGCCGGCGCTGCCTCTCTTCCCGCTCGCACTCGACCTCGACAACACAGTCTTTGGCTCCGCCACTGCGTGTTCCGGTGGTACGCACGCTGCAACACGTACGTATTCATTACCAGAGCGATAGCGAGGCATGACAGCATCTCTGTCTGACCAGGGAGTTATTTATCGTTGCTAGTCGGCGCTTGGACCGCGCCAGACGACAGTAGTGGCACGCACCGGGTCGCCAGGAACAGTTGTTATATATATTGTAGCGCGAGTCGGGAGAGGTAGTAGTCGGTCGACAGTAGTAGCGGGTGGACGGTTGTACTGAGCGGGCGTCGGCGGCGTGCTCTGCTCGTCTCGCGACTCTGGTCACGGTTCGGGACGATGTATAGTATATTGTGTTATAATCAAAAGGTAGTGTGAAGCTGCATTGCGCAAATCTGATAACGTATGTTCATTGTACTTATTTTGTTCAACAACAAAAGCCCCACTATTACTTTTTTCTAAAGTAACTCTTGTCTTTTAACGAAAAACATTCACTTTTTAAAGACTACTTCCTATGGCATTTCCCTCCAAGGAGTGCAATTAATTACCAGCCAGCACTCATTCATTGCACACAGCTGTGTAAGGGGTATCTACAATTGAGGGGCGGATATAAATGCAATTTTTTTTTTTTGTTTTGTTTTTTTTTTTTTTTTTTTTTTTTTTTTGTGTGTGTTGTAACCTCCCCGCAAAATTTAAACTAATGGACAATGTTATTTACGGACGCTAATGGACATTGCGCTAATTGTAACCTCGCCCACAATGAGAGGTATTGAAAATGGCAACAAAAATGTGACATTCGCAATCTGACTCAAATATAAATTCTTCACAACATTTAAAGTCCGTTCAGCGACAGGAAACTTCAATTAAACCGAAATATCGGTCTTTGGCCCTGTGCAAAACAATCAGAATTAAAGTCTTACCTCAGAATAAATGGATGTCACATTTCTGCTCTTGTTGTTGCGCAGCGCTTGGAGGAACTGCATTGCAAATAATAATATTCTCTTTTTTTTTGTGATTCTAGTGAAATTTTTCTTCAAAGAAGTGGAATGAAATGTGAAGTGCAACGAACTCTTTAGTTCAATAAAAAAATTAAATGTTTGAAAAATGCTTTTGAAATACATATTATTATTGGGGAACTTGTTGGAGAATAATTACAATAAATAAAATTCTTCATTATCTAATGATTATATTAATTAACAGTATACCTTATTCACCATCTTGACCAGTGTTGCCGACCGCCTACATCACACAACCGCACTCGGCTGCTACTACTGACCGACCGCTCTGCATGACGACTATTAGCGTACTGCACGCGACGACTACTGACAGAGTACAGCCCTCAACTAGACAGAGCTACAGACTCGCAACGACTGACTGACTGACTGACTGAGAACCGCTCGCAACACTCGCGCGGTCCAGCGCAAACTCTCTGGTCACAGATGCTACAATGTCTCGCCATCGCTGCTATGTTACATTACATACGTGTTTCAGTGTCTTTTTCATTGGGGTAACGATCTTTGGCTCTTTTTATTCTGAATACAGGGCCAAAGGTCAACGCTGCTGCCCTTACACAATTTATCACGTTTCATTATGTCTGTTGCAATGTTACATACGGTTCATTCTTTCATTAATCTTATCGTTGGGTTTGTTTTGTAGGGACGTTAACATTCTTCTGGCACATTTTTATTATCATCGGACTCTCTGCTATTTGTGCAGGGAGGTTATACCTGGGTCCATTTCCATTTCCATTTACATTTTAATATTGATAGACGTTTTGTGTTCTTTTTTGTTTCTTGTTGTTTTTCCTTCTTTTTTTTTGTTGTTTTTTTTTTTTTTTTGTTTTCTTTTTCCCGCTCTCACCACCACCGCCGCATCACGCCTTCCGTTTTCTTGGTTTCTTTTCTGTTCTTCAACTGCTTCAACATCACCGCGCCCCATTTCCACACCACAGCCATCAGCCTCCAAGACGGGCAGGCGCAGTGTGCCATTTCCGGCGCACAAGCACACCCGTACGGTACTCTCCTCGCCCCCACGCCACCAACAACACAGCGACCACGCGGCTTTCAGGCACGGCACGGCACGGCACCGGCGAAATGCGCCGCCCCCGCCCCTCCGCGCATATCCGTCCGTCTCGCCACGTTCACTGACAGCCGCGTCTGCGGCTACACCACAACACCGCTCCCCTCCCTGGCAACTCATTGTTTTTCTCCTCCTCTTTTGCACAAACCACAACGCCGAGCACAGGCGCAAGCCACCCACACCGCGCCCCTCCCCGTCCCGTCTTTGGCCGCCGCTCCTCGTTTCCTCGTTTGCCCCCTCCCATCTCCCGAAATGCCATGCCAGCAGCGTTACGCATGCCCCTCCCCTGTCCACACAACACTACCGCCAAACGAACAGCCTTCCGGGCCACATGCAGGGCACGCCCACCTCCAAACACTGCCAATTCACGGACGCACACACACACACACACACACACACACACACACTTTCTCGACACCTTTCTGTACGGAGGGTGCGTCATCTCGACCGTGACAGAGTGACGGCAACTATCGACGATCCATTTCCCCCCACTGGTACAACATGTCCACCAACACCTACATACATCATTCAAGTACACAGACAATAGCATACACACAATGGGAGGGCACACGAACATGGACGGCACGGCACTGTCATACACTCTTCCTCAGAACCATATCAACAAACGTTACGTACATCCGGGAAAGCGAAAGCGAAAGCGAAAGCAAAGGCAAAGCCCAATGCAGCCGTCAAAGGTAACGTTCACCACGGCAGACACTTGCAGCCGCGCCGCCGTTAAACGCATTTCAGTGCGGCTCCAATACGCCTCCGACGCGGGAACGTTCCGTTGCTCTACGAATGCGTTTCTCCCCTTTTTCCCTTCCTCTCTCTTTTGCCCCCCCTCTGTCCTTTCCTCCTTGCACTCTTGCCTCATTCCTCACGTTCTGCCCAGACATTCGACCGATCAAAGTCAACCTTTCGTTACCGTTCTCAGCGCGACGGTGTACAACAGTATGACGGGTGTGCCCAAGACTTCGGTTCAGTTGCGTGACGCCGGTCTATCGCGCCGATCGACAGTTACTCAGGGGGCGACGGATCGGACCACGTCACCGACACACAAAACACTTTCAAACAAACAAATACATACATACCGGATGGACACAGACAAACACGTGTACAGACATTCGCCAAACAAACGACGACCGCCGCCGCCGTCGTCGTCGTCTAGCGTCGCGCTTACTGTACTGCACTGGACACGCGTGCATCTTGAATGACGACATCGGTGTGCGTGCGTCGTACGCAATCAGTCAGACACGGCTATCAAAAATCAGAGTCGAATGGTACATCATCGTGCGTGTCGCCGTACACGTACAGTACAATACAACAACAATGCGTCTTAATGGCACGTTCATTTCAACGTCACTCACACACCTCCACGCTGCAGTTGCGTCGCACCATTGTCAAACTCGGCGTACAGCAAAGGGAATAGTGGGCGGCAAAAACAACCAAACAAAAACATTTCACATTTCACCCTCGCCATGTATGATGTGCAAAAAACAAACCCGCAAACGGCCGTCGTTACGGCGACACAAAAGTCGCCGATCGCACTGTCCCCCCTCGCAGACAGGTAACACACACACACACACACACCCCAACACCAATGGGTCAAAAACCACTCCAACGAGGCGTGCCACCATTCCACGCCACGGCGACCAACCTCGTGGCCGTACCCCGCAACACGCTTTGACGCGCCCCCCCCCACCCACAATCAAAATGCACACATACATCACAGCCGTCCACACAAACAACAACAACAATTCCGCCCTTCCCGCAAAAGGCAAGTTGGTGGCCCTGAAAAGGGCCGTTTTGCCGCTCTCGCAACGGAGGAGCCTTCTCCATCCTTCCATTCCAGAGCCACCTCCTTACTTGGAGCTCGTGTACTTGGTCACCGCCTTCGTGCCCTCGCTCACGGCGTGCTTGGCCAGCTCGCCAGGCAGCAACAGCCGCACAGCGGTCTGGATCTCGCGGGACGTGATGGTCGAGCGCTTGTTGTAGTGCGCCAGGCGAGAAGCCTCGGCCGCAATGCGCTCGAAAATGTCGTTCACGAAGCTGTTCATGATGCTCATCGCCTTCGACGAGATGCCCGTGTCAGGGTGCACCTGCTTCAGCACCTTGTAGATGTAGATGGCATAGCTCTCCTTCCTCTTGCGCTTCTTCTTCTTGTCGCCCTTCGAAATGTTCTTCTGCGCCTTGCCAGCCTTCTTGGCGGCCTTCCCGCTAGTCTTGGGCGGCATCTCGAACGAACGTACGGCAGCAGCAACACCAGTAGCAAGCGCTCCGCTCTAGTCAGCGTCTCCCCACACAGTGGCACCCGCCGCCAGCCGCCGCCGCACCTTTACCAGCTCGCCCTGTTGCGGCCGCCGACCAATGGGGCGCGCGCGCAACCGGCCGCCGCACCCGAGCCCATAAAGCACCCCCACCCCTGCTGCGCCGGCATTCCCGCTCACGCCGCGGAGAGTACACGTTAGTTCGTTGTCGCTGTTGCTTATCGTGATGTCGGGACGCGGAAGTGGACGCAAAGCTGCTGCCTTGGCGGAGCTTCTGCTCACGTTAGCAGGACCTGCCGGGAAGAAGAAGAAGAAGTCTACACCGCAGTGCTTTCGCTGCCAAAAGCTTGGCCACGTCGCCAAGCAATGCAGCGGAGCAGTCGCGTGCTTGAAGTGTGCGCAAGCACACGACACACGCGACTGCAAGAAGCCGAAGGACGCCCCCTGCACTTGCGCCAACTGCGGCGGTGCTCACGCGGCAAATGCCCGTTCCTGCGCCTACAGAAGGAACTGGCGGGGACCGGCGAAGTAGACCCAGAAGCAAGTTACCACCACACACGAAGAGGTGGTCACCTGCACAGAAGACGACGTGACCAGGCGCCTTAACGGCGCCGTGGAGGAAGCCATGTCCGCCTTCAAATCCGCCATGGCGGAAGAGAGGGCGGCCATGCTGGCGGAACTGGGCGAGGCTCGCCGTCAGATCGCTGAGCTGACGCGGGAGCTTCGCTCAGCCAAAGCAGGTTCCGCCACAGCAGTCGACGCCGCCAGCCAGACGACTCCTCCACGAGAGAAGAAGTTTGCGACGGTGGCCACGCAGACCGACGTGCCTGCCGAAGGGGAGGCAACACTGCCCAAGACGGACGCAGAAGCAGAAGCGCAAGAAGAAGGGTGGGAAGAAGTCCCATTCCTCCCGCTTCCCGACATGTACAGCGCAAGCGCTGTGACGCAGAAGATAGCTGCATCGCTTCGCGATGGTACATATCCCCACCACGACAACCCTTATCCCTTCGTTCCTCCTAACCTTTCTAAACCTTCACCCCCACACCAACCAATCGAATATCCAGAAGGCCTTGTTGGTCTTTCCAAGGAGGATTACGATCTGATCAATTCCTTCCCAATTTTCACAGAGTGGCAAATGCGCTACGTCATCTTCGCTCTCGTCCACGGAGAGTATGAGAAAGCTGGATACACTGTATCCACTATCCCAACCGAGGGAGAGCCCTCAAGTAAGAAGAAGAAGAAGAAAAGTCGTCACATCGACAAAGTCAAGAAATAGGTCATCGGCACTCCTTGCCAGTACAGAAGAACCTACAAGTAAAGAAAGAAGTTTCATCAACATCCCAGGGGAGTAAAGGCCAACAGGCCACAAACTTCCACACGAACCTCCTCACAGTGAGGAAGTCAGAAAAGGAGCAGAGAGAGTGCTGCGCCGGCACGCACTCCGCTGCTCGACTCGCTGCCGCTCGCACCGGTCGTTTTCGTTTCCGTTTCGTGTGCACCGTCGCTAGCCCAATCGCCATGTCCGGACGCGGAAAGGGAGGCAAAGTCAAGGGCAAGTCAAAGTCCCGCTCAAGCAGGGCTGGGCTCCAGTTCCCGGTCGGCAGAATCCACCGCCTCCTGCGCAAGGGAAACTACGCAGAGCGCGTCGGCGCCGGGGCGCCCGTCTACCTCGCCGCCGTCATGGAGTACCTCGCGGCTGAGGTGCTCGAGCTGGCCGGAAACGCGGCCCGCGACAACAAGAAGACGCGCATCATCCCGCGCCACCTGCAGCTTGCCATCCGCAACGACGAGGAGCTCAACAAGCTCCTGTCGGGCGTCACCATCGCACAGGGTGGTGTCCTGCCCAACATCCAGGCCGTCCTGCTGCCAAAGAAGACCGAGAAGAAGGCCTAAAGGAGGCCAGGCAATCGCAGCGCCGCGTGCTCCCCTGCACGCAACGCGCTTTGCCGGCTCGGCTCGGCCCACAACAATCGGCCCTTTTCAGGGCCACCACACAAACCTACGTCCAAAGCAAAATTTCAGTCGTCCTCGCCGCACCTTGTTTTGTTTTTAACTTTGCACTTTCACAGCACAGCCGCCGCCGGCGCACGTCCGCCATCTTGTCGTCCACACAGCCCGTGTGGCCCAACACACACATTTTGCACGGTCGCAGTCGCCTTCCAAACGACAACGGCAGCAATAATGACCATTGTTAAAGGGAGGCGTGTCGACACACCGCCCTCCACTCCCGCGCGCCGCAACGGCCGTCGACACGAACGAAACAGCTGATCCGGCCGCCTATGCCCACACGCCTAACACACAGAGCCAAACCACGCAAGCAAATAATCACCGCCTCTCGCACAACAACACACAGCCCGCCATCTCCATCGCGATCGATACAAAGACACACAATAACAAACACACAAACGAAGCAGCTCCACTCTCTCACACACACACACACAGCCAGCCAGCCACATGACACGTTTCCTTTCCTTCTCCCCTCCCAGCCACATCACGTCGCTCAAACGGAAAGAAACAAACAAACAACACAGCGCACACACGCAGCAACAACAACACAGACTCTTTCGCACTTTTCAACTTCCGAACAGTGTGGTGGCCCTGAAAAGGGCCGTTTTCTAGTCTCTCCCACCCACAAGCACGGCCGCGGGAAGGCCAGCGCCCGCTGCGACGCAGCCTAACCGCCGAAACCGTACAGGGTGCGCCCCTGCCTCTTCAGGGCGTACACCACGTCCATGGCCGTCACAGTCTTGCGCTTGGCGTGCTCAGTGTACGTCACCGCGTCGCGGATCACGTTCTCCAGGAACACCTTCAGCACCCCGCGGGTCTCCTCGTAGATCAGACCAGAGATGCGCTTCACGCCGCCCCTGCGAGCCAGGCGGCGGATGGCGGGCTTCGTGATGCCCTGGATGTTGTCGCGCAACACCTTGCGGTGCCGCTTGGCGCCACCCTTGCCGAGCCCCTTTCCTCCCTTGCCGCGGCCTGTCATCCTTCCTTCCTCGGGCAAAGCAAAACGTGCACAAACAGCAGCTGCAGCGGCTGGCGAGTCGGCTACGGTCTGCGCCCAGCGCGCCCGCCGCCCCCCTATATAGACTCTGGCCCGCCCTCCCCCCACCACGCGCAACCGAGGGCATATAAGCGCAGCACGGAGGCGCGCGGGCCCGTTGTCAAGGCAGCACCGGACGCCGCGCCGCACCTAACCTCCACGCACGCACGCCGCTCCGCTACCGCTACCGCTATGGCCCGCACAAAGCAAACGGCCCGCAAGTCCACCGGCGGAAAGGCGCCGCGCAAACAGCTCGCCACCAAGGCGGCGAGGAAGAGCGCGCCCGCCACCGGAGGCGTCAAGAAGCCCCACCGCTACAGGCCGGGCACCGTCGCCCTGCGAGAAATCAGGCGCTACCAGAAGAGCACAGAGCTGCTCATCCGCAAGCTGCCATTCCAGCGCCTAGTGCGCGAGATCGCCCAGGACTTCAAGACCGACCTGCGCTTCCAGAGCTCCGCAGTCATGGCCCTGCAGGAGGCCAGCGAGGCCTACCTCGTCGGCCTCTTCGAAGACACCAACCTGTGCGCAATCCACGCCAAGCGCGTCACCATCATGCCCAAGGACATCCAGCTCGCGCGCCGCATCCGCGGCGAGCGCGCCTAAACCGCGCCGCGGCACCGCACCGCACAAACAAAAACGGCCCTTTTCAGGGCCACTAACATCTCTCCGTCGCGAGCAAACTTTGTCGGTCGCCTGCCTCTCGCCCCGCAACCCAAAAACAAAAACCACCACTTCCCGTCCGTCCGCCACACCCGCTCACTCTGCCTGCCTGCTAGCAGCGCGCAACAATCACACATCATCCCTCCCCGGCGCTCAAAGCGCACAATACCCAACGGCCGACGTCACACCGCACGGGTGGCTGGCCGGCCGCCGCTTTCGTTTCGAAAACAAAAAAAAACCCGCACTCCAACTCCGACGGCCAACGGCCAGGCAGGCGCGCTCGCTCGCTCTACACGCCACCGAAATCCCCCGCCGACTCCTTCCACATCTCAACGTGCCCCCCGTTGCAAAACATAACACACACACACAAAGAAACAAAACAAAGACCAGACACGACTCGACAAGACAGACATCCGAGAAGAACGAACGCAGGCAAGCCAACCAACGTATTCAAACAAAACAACGTGACAGAAAACCAACCGTCGGCCGCCGCCACAAACACGGCGACAATCAACCACGACAACAACAACAACAACAACAACAACAACAACACCGCTTACCGCTACCGCCGCCCACACCCGCCACCGACCCCCGCAATCCAACCACCACGGCACGCAAACAGCATCCCCACGGGCATACAGAAACGCCAGACAGACACCCACACCAGACGCAACACGACAATCAAAACCTTCCCCGACGTGCTTTGATGGCCCTGAGAAGGGCCGTTTTGGGCCGCGCGTCTCTTGCGCGCCACTAGACGACGACGGGGGGTGGGGACGACGGAGTCAAGCGCCAAACCCTTCCTTTCTCCCATCTCTTTCTCCTCTACTCTACTTCTTCTTCTTGGGCGAAGCCTTCGCCTTAGACGGCGTCGTCGCCTTCTTCGGGCGCGGCGCCTTCGGCTTCTTCGTCGGAACCTTGGCGGCCTTCTTCGCCTTCGACGGCGACTTGGCCTTGGCCGGCTTGGCCGCAGCCGCCTTCTTCGCACCCGCGGGAGCGGCCGACGCCGCAGACGCCTTCTTGGCGGCGCCCGCCTTCCGACCGGTCGCCGCCTTCACGCCACCAGCCTTCTTTGCGCCGGCCGCACGGGCGCCCTTCTTCTCCTTGCTGGCCGGAGCGGCGCGCTTCTTCTTGGCACCGCCAGCACGAGCCTTGCCGCCCTCGGCCGCCCCCCCGCCGCCGGCGCCGGCGAGCTTGAACGAGCCGGACGCGCCCTTCCCCTTCGTCTGCACCAGCTCGCCCGCCACGACGGCCGACTTGAGGTACTTCTTGATAAACGGCGCCAGCTTCTCCGCGTCCAGCTTGTAGTGCGCGGCTATGTACTTCTTGATCGCCTGCAGCGACGACCCGCCGCGCTCCTTCAGACTCTTGATGGCGGCCGTCACCATCTCAGAGGTGCGCGGGTGCGCAGGCTTGGCGCGCGGCTTCTTCGCAGACGACGCAGACTTGGCCTTCTTCGTAGTGCCGGTGGCGGCGGGTGCCGCAGCAGTCTCGTTCGTAGCCGCCTGATCTGCCATTTCGACGACGCGCGTAACACACAGCGAGAGCGAGAGCGAGCGGGACGGCAGGCAGGCACGCAAGCACAGCACAGCAGCAGAGCAGAGAATCACACGGCCCAGCCAGTGTCGCGGGCGGGCGCGGACGGCCGAGAGAGCGGCCGCCACTCTGCGCGCCGCCGCGCCGCGCCTCCCGCGCTTGCTACCGCCCAACGTCCGACAGCCTGTGCGGAGCAGCCCCAAACCTGCGCCACAACCGCCCGCGCCTTTCAAACCACCGAGGATGGGGCTACACACAGCCACACCACAGTCGCCAACCAGTCGCCACGGCAGCGCCGCAAACCACGGCCAAACTGCAGCTACCGCGCGCTACAGCCTGGGTCGGCCCGCCGAGAATCGCCGCCCCCGCCCAAATGCCGCCCCCACAGCCCCAGCCGACGACCCGCCACAATGGCCAAACCTTCGGCAAAACTCCCACACCGTCGCCGCGGCAGCCCGGCCAGCGCGGCCGGCGCCACAGCCACACAAGCCGAGGCGTGCGGCGATGACGGCCGTGCAAACGCGCCTCCGCCGCCCCATCGCCTTCCGTCGCCCTCCCGCCGTTTCCCGATCGGCCCGCAGCCGTCGGGCCACATCGCGCGCCGTCCTCCTCCTCTCGCCCGCCAACATTCACAGCCGTTTCTCAACAATTGCCCGCCGCAAACGGACGCCGCCTGCGCAACAGGCGCCGCCGCCCCTCGCCGCTTCCGACCCAACCCCTCGACCGAGGCAAACCGCAATCCGAATCTACAGACCAACCCAATCTGCCGTCAGCACACACGACAGCCGACCTTACACGTTACGCGTTACACATTACGTTTACACGTCTAGGTTAGGTTAGGTTAGGTTAGGTTAGGTTAGGTGGACGTGGGTTAGGTTAAGCGTCAAACTTAGGTTAAGCATTCAAACACGTCAGGCGTCACAGGCTAGGTTAGGTTAGGTTAGGTTAGGTTAGGTTAGGTTACACGTTAGGTTAAGGGGTCAGTGCTAGGTTAAGAAGCGTCAAACGTAGGTTAAAAAAAAAAAAAAGCGTTCAAACGTGAGGCGTGAGCCGGACAGCTTACCTTACGTAGACGTTAGGGGCTCACAGGCTGAGCTCACCTCACCTCGCCACACCACGGGTTAGGTTCGGTTCGCTCGGCTCAGCGTAAAGCGCCGAGGTCAGGGTTACGTTCGTTCACCTTCGGGCGCCACACTTTCGGTTGAAAGGTCGCGACGGGACGACGTCGGCAGGCACGCCGCAAACGAACAAAAACGTACAGACGACGTCGAAAACCGCCGACAGACGGGGGAGCAGCACGACCACGACCAGATACCGAGCGCGAACGAGACACACGCGAACCACCCCCACCGGCCAAAGGGCACCACACAACAACCCAGAGAGCACCACGTGTCGACACCAGAGCAACCCGCCGCTCACGCGACATGGCTGGCACCGAAGGGCAACCGCCCGCAACTGCGCTTTCCGCGCCGGCCCGGATGCACGTCGTGCTACAACAACACCACTACCGTACACAGCCGCTGTTCACAACATCACTATCATGCGCGCCCGCGGCTCGCCGCCGTCGCAGTCGCAGTCGCAGCCGCAGCCGCAGCCCCAACGCCAGCACTTTTGCACCACCATTCACACGCACCGCAACACAGCTCGCCGACACAGCCGAACAAAACAAACACCACACAACAACAGCAGCAACAACGCCGCCGCCTCTACTTGTGCCGGCGACCCACCCCGCCGATGGCGCACCTTTCGCCAGCCGGCAATCGACACACACGCACCCACCCACCCACCCACCCCCCCGGGGCCCAGTGCAAAAAAAAAAAAACCACACAAAAACAAAAAAAACACAACAAAAACAAAACAACACAAACGACACGGGAAGCGCACACCGCCACTTCGCGCGCACGCCACCAACCAGTCGTCGTCTCAAAATAACAAACACAAACAAAATAAACTAACAACTAGGGCAACACAAAACAAAAACGCCTCGCACGAACCGCCCACAAAAAGGACAAGCACACGCACAGCCTCTGCTGACGACCACGACGCAGCGGCACGCTGCTCCTGTCCCGCGCCCCGCGCCCCACTCGATTCACAACTCACGCGACACCGTCAACGACGGGCTCGCTTCCCGCAACCTACCACCTTTCCGCCACGACGCACAGCCCCAGCCCCACCCGACGACGCCCGTGCCAACGACTGCACTTCCACCACCGCCTCCCCCTTCCCCCCCAAAACACACACACACACACACACACAGCCAGCCAAAAACGCACTCGCGACCCACACATGCACGTGCATCGGCACACGCCAACCAGTCAACGTCGACAACCACACGCAAGGCTCGAAACGAAACCGGCGTCCTTCCACGTTGCCATCAAGCTACGCGACACAAGACACAAGGAACCAACACAACAGCCGGCCCCACTAATTCCCACTCTCACGCCGCAAAAAGCACACCGAAACCGCCAAACGCACGCACATTCCCCTTCGCACTGACACCGACCGGCTCGCTACCACACACCTCTCGGCAGCCGTTTCACGCCAATTCGCCACACCGCCCACACAGTCGACAAGCGCCCGCCCTGTACGGCACACGCAACGACGCAGCGCAGCAAAGGGCGCCCGCAACACATACCTCTCCGCCGCCCGACGCGCCAACCGCCACACCACACCGCCAGCCACTCGCAAATTGTGCACTGCCACCAGCCACACGTCCAACACGCCGCGCCGCCTCCGGCCACCCGCCAGGGGGCGCTCACGTCCGCGACAACAGCGCGGCCCGCCGGGCCGGGCCGAACCGAACCGAACCGGGCCGCCGCTGCTCTGCACTCGGCACGGCCACACCCTGCTGCAGACCGGGCTCGTCTCTCTGTACGCGTCTGCCTGCGCATCAACACAACACGACCTTTTTTTTTTTTTTTTTTTTTTTTTTTCCTTCTTCCTCTCTACCGCCACCCCTTCTTCTCGCGTTTTTACTCGTTGTTGCAGCAGCGGCGCACACCTACACATCCACAGCCCCAGCCGAGCCGGCCTCACCTCAGGGCCCGCCGCCAGCGTCTCCTCCTCGGGCACAGGTGCGGTGCTGTGGCCGCCCATCCAACCGCATTGCTGGCCGTCCAGCCGCCAGGCGTTCCCACTGCCGCGAGCCACGCCGCGCACCGACCCTGCTGCAGAAAACGAAGCATAGCCAGAGACCGACCGGTACACAAAGCAAGCCGTCGCCTCGCCTCTTGTCCTTCCTGCCTTCCTTCCGCCCCCGCCCTTCTCACACCACCGCCTCTCCACTTTCGCCCCCCCCCCCTCCTTTTTTTTGTTTTCTTCTTTCTTTCTTCCTTTCTTTCTTTCTTTGGCCCTCTCTCCTTCCCGCCATGGCGGTTACGGCACCGCCTGCAGCGGCAGATTTTTTGCGCCCACAAGCCTACTCCTACCACCATTAACCTTGCCCTGCCCTGCCCTGCCCATCAACGTCGCAGTCGAACCGACGCTTGCCAACACACTGCCCACGTTCCTTTCTCTTTTCGGCCTACGCCCATTACGCGCCGCCGCCACAGCACCTTCCCTTCCCACAACACACCGACGTCACCACACGCACCCAAAACAGGGGCCACGACCGTGTTCCTCGCCCACTCCCATCCCGCACGGTACGCACATTCCCAACTACTACCGCGCACCCTCCCTTTCCAATCTGTGTGTCTCTGTGTCCTGTCCGCGCGTGACGCCTCTCAACATCCGCCGTCCCCCGTCCCGTTTTCGCCCCCATGCCGTCGTCGCGCCGCCTCCTCCCCGTCCACCGCCGCCCCTGTCCGCCCCGCACCACACCATACACCGCTGCTTGTCCCGGCCGTTGCCACCAAAGGCGCCGACCGCAAACGCGCCACGCCGCAGCCCCCGTGCGTCTCGCGCTCGCTTGCATCTCCGTGCCGGCGCTGCCTCTCTTCCCGCTCGCACTCGACCTCGACAACACAGTCTTTGGCTCCGCCACTGCGTGTTCCGGTGGTACGCACGCTGCAACACGTACGTATTCATTACCAGAGCGATAGCGAGGCATGACAGCATCTCTGTCTGACCAGGGAGTTATTTATCGTTGCTAGTCGGCGCTTGGACCGCGCCAGACGACAGTAGTGGCACGCACCGGGTCGCCAGGAACAGTTGTTATATATATTGTAGCGCGAGTCGGGAGAGGTAGTAGTCGGTCGACAGTAGTAGCGGGTGGACGGTTGTACTGAGCGGGCGTCGGCGGCGTGCTCTGCTCGTCTCGCGACTCTGGTCACGGTTCGGGACGATGTATAGTATATTGTGTTATAATCAAAAGGTAGTGTGAAGCTGCATTGCGCAAATCTGATAGCGTATGTTCATTGTACTTATTTTGTTCAACAACAAAAGCCCCACTATTACTTTTTTCTAAAGTAACTCTTGTCTTTTAACGAAAAACATTCACTTTTTAAAGACTACTTCCTATGGCATTTCCCTCCAAGGAGTGCAATTAATTACCAGCCAGCACTCATTCATTGCACACAGCTGTGTAAGGGGTATCTACAATTGAGGGGCGGATATAAATGCAATTTTTTTTTTTTGTTTTGTTTTTTTTTTTTTTTTTTTTTTTTTTTTTTGTGTGTGTTGTAACCTCCCCGCAAAATTTAAACTAATGGACAATGTTATTTACGGACGCTAATGGACATTGCGCTAATTGTAACCTCGCCCACAATGAGAGGTATTGAAAATGGCAACAAAAATGTGACATTCGCAATCTGACTCAAATATAAATTCTTCACAACATTTAAAGTCCGTTCAGCGACAGGAAACTTCAATTAAACCGAAATATCGGTCTTTGGCCCTGTGCAAAACAATCAGAATTAAAGTCTTACCTCAGAATAAATGGATGTCACATTTCTGCTCTTGTTGTTGCGCAGCGCTTGGAGGAACTGCATTGCAAATAATAATATTCTCTTTTTTTTTGTGATTCTAGTGAAATTTTTCTTCAAAGAAGTGGAATGAAATGTGAAGTGCAACGAACTCTTTAGTTCAATAAAAAAATTAAATGTTTGAAAAATGCTTTTGAAATACATATTATTATTGGGGAACTTGTTGGAGAATAATTACAATAAATAAAATTCTTCATTATCTAATGATTATATTAATTAACAGTATACCTTATTCACCATCTTGACCAGTGTTGCCGACCGCCTACATCACACAACCGCACTCGGCTGCTACTACTGACCGACCGCTCTGCATGACGACTATTAGCGTACTGCACGCGACGACTACTGACAGAGTACAGCCCTCAACTAGACAGAGCTACAGACTCGCAACGACTGACTGACTGACTGACTGAGAACCGCTCGCAACACTCGCGCGGTCCAGCGCAAACTCTCTGGTCACAGATGCTACAATGTCTCGCCATCGCTGCTATGTTACATTACATACGTGTTTCAGTGTCTTTTTCATTGGGGTAACGATCTTTGGCTCTTTTTATTCTGAATACAGGGCCAAAGGTCAACGCTGCTGCCCTTACACAATTTATCACGTTTCATTATGTCTGTTGCAATGTTACATACGGTTCATTCTTTCATTAATCTTATCGTTGGGTTTGTTTTGTAGGGACGTTAACATTCTTCTGGCACATTTTTATTATCATCGGACTCTCTGCTATTTGTGCAGGGAGGTTATACCTGGGTCCATTTCCATTTCCATTTACATTTTAATATTGATAGACGTTTTGTGTTCTTTTTTGTTTCTTGTTGTTTTTCCTTCTTTTTTTTTGTTGTTTTTTTTTTTTTTTTTGTTTTCTTTTTCCCGCTCTCACCACCACCGCCGCATCACGCCTTCCGTTTTCTTGGTTTCTTTTCTGTTCTTCAACTGCTTCAACATCACCGCGCCCCATTTCCACACCACAGCCATCAGCCTCCAAGACGGGCAGGCGCAGTGTGCCATTTCCGGCGCACAAGCACACCCGTACGGTACTCTCCTCGCCCCCACGCCACCAACAACACAGCGACCACGCGGCTTTCAGGCACGGCACGGCACGGCACCGGCGAAATGCGCCGCCCCCGCCCCTCCGCGCATATCCGTCCGTCTCGCCACGTTCACTGACAGCCGCGTCTGCGGCTACACCACAACACCGCTCCCCTCCCTGGCAACTCATTGTTTTTCTCCTCCTCTTTTGCACAAACCACAACGCCGAGCACAGGCGCAAGCCACCCACACCGCGCCCCTCCCCGTCCCGTCTTTGGCCGCCGCTCCTCGTTTCCTCGTTTGCCCCCTCCCATCTCCCGAAATGCCATGCCAGCAGCGTTACGCATGCCCCTCCCCTGTCCACACAACACTACCGCCAAACGAACAGCCTTCCGGGCCACATGCAGGGCACGCCCACCTCCAAACACTGCCAATTCACGGACGCACACACACACACACACACACACACACACACACACACACACTTTCTCGACACCTTTCTGTACGGAGGGTGCGTCATCTCGACCGTGACAGAGTGACGGCAACTATCGACGATCCATTTCCCCCCACTGGTACAACATGTCCACCAACACCTACATACATCATTCAAGTACACAGACAATAGCATACACACAATGGGAGGGCACACGAACATGGACGGCACGGCACTGTCATACACTCTTCCTCAGAACCATATCAACAAACGTTACGTACATCCGGGAAAGCGAAAGCGAAAGCGAAAGCAAAGGCAAAGCCCAATGCAGCCGTCAAAGGTAACGTTCACCACGGCAGACACTTGCAGCCGCGCCGCCGTTAAACGCATTTCAGTGCGGCTCCAATACGCCTCCGACGCGGGAACGTTCCGTTGCTCTACGAATGCGTTTCTCCCCTTTTTCCCTTCCTCTCTCTTTTGCCCCCCCTCTGTCCTTTCCTCCTTGCACTCTTGCCTCATTCCTCACGTTCTGCCCAGACATTCGACCGATCAAAGTCAACCTTTCGTTACCGTTCTCAGCGCGACGGTGTACAACAGTATGACGGGTGTGCCCAAGACTTCGGTTCAGTTGCGTGACGCCGGTCTATCGCGCCGATCGACAGTTACTCAGGGGGCGACGGATCGGACCACGTCACCGACACACAAAACACTTTCAAACAAACAAATACATACATACCGGATGGACACAGACAAACACGTGTACAGACATTCGCCAAACAAACGACGACCGCCGCCGCCGTCGTCGTCGTCTAGCGTCGCGCTTACTGTACTGCACTGGACACGCGTGCATCTTGAATGACGACATCGGTGTGCGTGCGTCGTACGCAATCAGTCAGACACGGCTATCAAAAATCAGAGTCGAATGGTACATCATCGTGCGTGTCGCCGTACACGTACAGTACAATACAACAACAATGCGTCTTAATGGCACGTTCATTTCAACGTCACTCACACACCTCCACGCTGCAGTTGCGTCGCACCATTGTCAAACTCGGCGTACAGCAAAGGGAATAGTGGGCGGCAAAAACAACCAAACAAAAACATTTCACATTTCACCCTCGCCATGTATGATGTGCAAAAAACAAACCCGCAAACGGCCGTCGTTACGGCGACACAAAAGTCGCCGATCGCACTGTCCCCCCTCGCAGACAGGTAACACACACACACACCCCAACACCAATGGGTCAAAAACCACTCCAACGAGGCGTGCCACCATTCCACGCCACGGCGACCAACCTCGTGGCCGTACCCCGCAACACGCTTTGACGCGCCCCCCCCCACCCACAATCAAAATGCACACATACATCACAGCCGTCCACACAAACAACAACAACAATTCCGCCCTTCCCGCAAAAGGCAAGTTGGTGGCCCTGAAAAGGGCCGTTTTGCCGCTCTCGCAACGGAGGAGCCTTCTCCATCCTTCCATTCCAGAGCCACCTCCTTACTTGGAGCTCGTGTACTTGGTCACCGCCTTCGTGCCCTCGCTCACGGCGTGCTTGGCCAGCTCGCCAGGCAGCAACAGCCGCACAGCGGTCTGGATCTCGCGGGACGTGATGGTCGAGCGCTTGTTGTAGTGCGCCAGGCGAGAAGCCTCGGCCGCAATGCGCTCGAAAATGTCGTTCACGAAGCTGTTCATGATGCTCATCGCCTTCGACGAGATGCCCGTGTCAGGGTGCACCTGCTTCAGCACCTTGTAGATGTAGATGGCATAGCTCTCCTTCCTCTTGCGCTTCTTCTTCTTGTCGCCCTTCGAAATGTTCTTCTGCGCCTTGCCAGCCTTCTTGGCGGCCTTCCCGCTAGTCTTGGGCGGCATCTCGAACGAACGTACGGCAGCAGCAACACCAGTAGCAAGCGCTCCGCTCTAGTCAGCGTCTCCCCACACAGTGGCACCCGCCGCCAGCCGCCGCCGCACCTTTACCAGCTCGCCCTGTTGCGGCCGCCGACCAATGGGGCGCGCGCGCAACCGGCCGCCGCACCCGAGCCCATAAAGCACCCCCACCCCTGCTGCGCCGGCAGGTTCCTCAAGCTGATGGAAGCCCTAGGGAAGTCAGTCCACCACGCCATCCACAAACCAGTCCGCGAGAAGCAGTCGAGTCTGCTGCAATCCAGCAACTCGCGTCGTCCATCCGACTGCTACAGGCACAGATGACCCAGCTAGTGGGCATTCTAGCAACATTGACGCAGCTCCCCGCCGACCTCAGATCGGCAGCACAGCAGTCGCCTGTAGCAGCGACAGCCACAGGAAAAATTGTCCCCCACCATGGATAGGAGACCTAATATACAAGGTCTCAAAATATGCGCGTTTAACGCAGACAACCTTACTCGCCAACCCACGGAGTTTAGAGAATTCATACAGGAAGAAAAAGTTGACATATGCCTAGTGGGAGAAACATTCCTCAAACCAGGACTAAGAGTTTCTGTACCAAACTACATTTGTTACAGAAACGACCGACCCACTCACGGAGGCGGGGTAGCGGTATATGTCAAAAAAGGTATCAGACACCATCAAATATACCCCCCCAATACAGCAGAAATAGAAACAGCGGCAATCGAAGTGGCTACAGTAACTGGCCCCCTAACAGTCGTTGCAGTGTATCGCCCCCCTTCCCAAAGACTAGAAGAGGACGACATAGCTGCACTAAGTCGCATTAGAGGCAAACTACTAATAGCAGGGGACCTAAATGCCAAGCACGCGGACTGGAACTCGAGACGCCGAAATCAAGCTGGTCAACAACTGCAACGACTCGCGCGCACACACCAGTTACAAATATGGGGCCCAGAGGAACCGACACACTTCCCAAAGAACGGAGGAAGACCGGACGTCCTCGACATAGCCATCACAAAGAATCTGGTGGGCTTTGTATCCGCGACATCGGTAAACAGAATGTCGTCGGACCACAATCCCGTGATTTTCGAGGTCGACATGGGAGAATGGCTCTCTAGCCCACAACGGCATGCGACATACAAGCGCATCAATAAGGAGCAATTCAGCAATGCAGTAGCAGCTGAACTTGCCCAGACCCCGCCTCCAACTGCAGAGACAGCAGAACAGGCACTAGACGACCTCACAAGAGCGATCCTACAAGCTGCTGAGGGAGCCACACCGCCTCCTGCGGGGCCCCCCCGCTCCAGGCAACTCCCCCCGCACTTGCTTGCGCAAATACGGCACAAAAACAGGATCGCCAAAGAGTGGAAGCTCACCAGAAATAGGGATACACGGAGGCTACTCAATAGGCTACAGAGAGAGCTGAAAGCCGATCTCAATGAGTACCGCAACCAACAATGGTCGGCAAGGCTCTCAGCTCTCAAACTAGACGACAATAGTTTATGGCAAGCCACCAAACAGTACACAAAAAGACGCGCAAAAATGCCACCACTCCATGGCGAACGCGGACTGCAGTTCAGCCCCATCGACAAAGCTAACGCACTAGCCGACGTGTTCGAAAAACAGTTCAGACCAGCAGAAGTACAGGACAGAGAACACGTCGCAACAGTCCGCAGAGAACTGGCCGTGTTCCTGGAAGCAGACGACGAAGATGACTACACGCCACTCTTCAATACTGAAGATGTGGCGCGCTGCATCAAGTCCCTGCCCACCAGGAAAACCCCGGGTCACGACCAGGTCACAAATGAATTGCTGAAACTCCTCCCGCCTCTGGCAATCACCCACCTGACCGATATAGTTAATGAACTGACGCGATCACAAAAATTCCCGGCGCAGTGGAAGCACGCAGAAGTCATTGCGATCGCGAAACCAGGAAAAGACCCGGTGTTCCCGCAACACTATAGACCAATTAGTCTACTGCCTACCCTCAGTAAACTTTACGAGCGCCTCCTACTAACCCCCATACAGGACTATATCACAAGAGAGCAGATTCTGCCGAAATTCCAATTCGGATTTAGGCAAAGACACTCCGCCCCCCAGCAAATCATGAGGGTGGTTGAAGCAGCCACAGACAGCTTCAACCGAAAGGGCTACTGCGGGCTTGTCTTGTTAGACGTAGCAAAAGCCTTCGACTCAGTCTGGCACACCGGGATATTACACAAGATGTACACCCTAGGCTTCCCCGGAAAGATAGTCAAAATCGTTAAAAACTATCTCTCCGGTAGGACTTTCTCAGTCAAGATCGATGGATCCCTGTCGACCAGGAGAAGAATCAGTGCAGGCGTGCCCCAGGGCTCAGTCCTGGGACCCGTCCTCTACAGTGTCTACACTGCTGACATCCCTACGACTCAGCATGTAAACACTGCACAGTACGCAGACGACACTGCATTCTTCTCCTGCTCGACAAACAGGAACCTGGTTACAAGGCGTCTGCAAACCGCCCTAAACAGGACGGAAAACTGGGCAAAGCAGTGGCGCATCTCAATTAACTCTGAGAAAACACAAGCCATGCTGCTCACCAGACGCTATGGGAAACGCCGACCCCCAAGAAGACCATACCAACTGCTGAGATTGCAGGGGCAGAATTTGCCATGGAGAAATTCTGCGAAGTACCTCGGTGTCACACTTGACAGACGCCTGACATGGAAGTGCCACATAGAGGAGCTTCGCAGAAAGGCTCACGCCAGGATGCAGATTCTGTACCCTGTCTTGAACAGCACCAGTTCCCTCGACCCCGCAACAGGAGTAGCGATCTATCGAAGTCTAATTCGACCGATACTGGAATATGCGTGCCCTGTATGGGGCTACGCAGCCAGATCGACGATAGATCGCTTACAAAAGACTCAAAACAGAGCGTTAAGACGAGCCCTACACGTCCCCACGCGCTTCCCCACGGCAGATTTGCACGAAGCCGCAGACATAGAGCCAATCACCACAAGATTCCGCGCCCTGGCAGAAGTGTTCTACGCCACGGCGCGGAAGTCAGAAAACGAATTAATCAACACCCTTGGGCAATACGAACCCCATAGGCAGAGATATAACAGACCCAAGTCGCTACTCCTGCAGTAGCAGAAAAAGAACAACTAAAGAAAACTCTCAACGAACAGCAACCAACAAAAGCAAAGAAACAAAAACAACACAAAAGAAAAGAGGAGGAAATGTCCTAATGTGACAACAACCTCCACCAGCACACCCTCTAAAGGTAGAGGAATAAAAGAGAGAAGCAGAGAGCTGCGCCGGCACGCACTCCGCTGCTCGACTCGCTGCCGCTCGCACCGGTCGTTTTCGTTTCCGTTTCGTGTGCACCGTCGCTAGCCCAATCGCCATGTCCGGACGCGGAAGGGGAGGCAAAGTCAAGGGCAAGTCAAAGTCCCGCTCAAGCAGGGCTGGGCTCCAGTTCCCGGTCGGCAGAATCCACCGCCTCCTGCGCAAGGGAAACTACGCAGAGCGCGTCGGCGCCGGGGCGCCCGTCTACCTCGCCGCCGTCATGGAGTACCTCGCGGCTGAGGTGCTCGAGCTGGCCGGAAACGCGGCCCGCGACAACAAGAAGACGCGCATCATCCCGCGCCACCTGCAGCTTGCCATCCGCAACGACGAGGAGCTCAACAAGCTCCTGTCGGGCGTCACCATCGCACAGGGTGGTGTCCTGCCCAACATCCAGGCCGTCCTGCTGCCAAAGAAGACCGAGAAGAAGGCCTAAAGGAGGCCAGGCAATCGCAGCGCCGCGTGCTCCCCTGCACGCAACGCGCTTTGCCGGCTCGGCTCGGCCCACAACAATCGGCCCTTTTCAGGGCCACCACACAAACCTACGTCCAAAGCAAAATTTCAGTCGTCCTCGCCGCACCTTGTTTTGTTTTTAACTTTGCACTTTCACAGCACAGCCGCCGCCGGCGCACGTCCGCCATCTTGTCGTCCACACAGCCCGTGTGGCCCAACACACACATTTTGCACGGTCGCAGTCGCCTTCCAAACGACAACGGCAGCAATAATGACCATTGTTAAAGGGAGGCGTGTCGACACACCGCCCTCCACTCCCGCGCGCCGCAACGGCCGTCGACACGAACGAAACAGCTGATCCGGCCGCCTATGCCCACACGCCTAACACACAGAGCCAAACCACGCAAGCAAATAATCACCGCCTCTCGCACAACAACACACAGCCCGCCATCTCCATCGCGATCGATACAAAGACACACAATAACAAACACACAAACGAAGCAGCTCCACTCTCTCACACACACACACACAGCCAGCCAGCCACATGACACGTTTCCTTTCCTTCTCCCCTCCCAGCCACATCACGTCGCTCAAACGGAAAGAAACAAACAAACAACACAGCGCACACACGCAGCAACAACAACACAGACTCTTTCGCACTTTTCAACTTCCGAACAGTGTGGTGGCCCTGAAAAGGGCCGTTTTCTAGTCTCTCCCACCCACAAGCACGGCCGCGGGAAGGCCAGCGCCCGCTGCGACGCAGCCTAACCGCCGAAACCGTACAGGGTGCGCCCCTGCCTCTTCAGGGCGTACACCACGTCCATGGCCGTCACAGTCTTGCGCTTGGCGTGCTCAGTGTACGTCACCGCGTCGCGGATCACGTTCTCCAGGAACACCTTCAGCACCCCGCGGGTCTCCTCGTAGATCAGACCAGAGATGCGCTTCACGCCGCCCCTGCGAGCCAGGCGGCGGATGGCGGGCTTCGTGATGCCCTGGATGTTGTCGCGCAACACCTTGCGGTGCCGCTTGGCGCCACCCTTGCCGAGCCCCTTTCCTCCCTTGCCGCGGCCTGTCATCCTTCCTTCCTCGGGCAAAGTAAAACGTGCACAAACAGCAGCTGCAGCGGCTGGCGAGTCGGCTACGGTCTGCGCCCAGCGCGCCCGCCGCCCCCCTATATAGACTCTGGCCCGCCCTCCCCCCACCACGCGCAACCGAGGGCATATAAGCGCAGCACGGAGGCGCGCGGGCCCGTTGTCAAGGCAGCACCGGACGCCGCGCCGCACCTAACCTCCACGCACGCACGCCGCTCCGCTACCGCTACCGCTATGGCCCGCACAAAGCAAACGGCCCGCAAGTCCACCGGCGGAAAGGCGCCGCGCAAACAGCTCGCCACCAAGGCGGCGAGGAAGAGCGCGCCCGCCACCGGAGGCGTCAAGAAGCCCCACCGCTACAGGCCGGGCACCGTCGCCCTGCGAGAAATCAGGCGCTACCAGAAGAGCACAGAGCTGCTCATCCGCAAGCTGCCATTCCAGCGCCTAGTGCGCGAGATCGCCCAGGACTTCAAGACCGACCTGCGCTTCCAGAGCTCCGCAGTCATGGCCCTGCAGGAGGCCAGCGAGGCCTACCTCGTCGGCCTCTTCGAAGACACCAACCTGTGCGCAATCCACGCCAAGCGCGTCACCATCATGCCCAAGGACATCCAGCTCGCGCGCCGCATCCGCGGCGAGCGCGCCTAAACCGCGCCGCGGCACCGCACCGCACAAACAAAAACGGCCCTTTTCAGGGCCACTAACATCTCTCCGTCGCGAGCAAACTTTGTCGGTCGCCTGCCTCTCGCCCCGCAACCCAAAAACAAAAACCACCACTTCCCGTCCGTCCGCCACACCCGCTCACTCTGCCTGCCTGCTAGCAGCGCGCAACAATCACACATCATCCCTCCCCGGCGCTCAAAGCGCACAATACCCAACGGCCGACGTCACACCGCACGGGTGGCTGGCCGGCCGCCGCTTTCGTTTCGAAAACAAAAAAAAACCCGCACTCCAACTCCGACGGCCAACGGCCAGGCAGGCGCGCTCGCTCGCTCTACACGCCACCGAAATCCCCCGCCGACTCCTTCCACATCTCAACGTGCCCCCCGTTGCAAAACATAACACACACACACAAAGAAACAAAACAAAGACCAGACACGACTCGACAAGACAGACATCCGAGAAGAACGAACGCAGGCAAGCCAACCAACGTATTCAAACAAAACAACGTGACAGAAAACCAACCGTCGGCCGCCGCCACAAACACGGCGACAATCAACCACGACAACAACAACAACAACAACAACAACAACAACACCGCTTACCGCTACCGCCGCCCACACCCGCCACCGACCCCCGCAATCCAACCACCACGGCACGCAAACAGCATCCCCACGGGCATACAGAAACGCCAGACAGACACCCACACCAGACGCAACACGACAATCAAAACCTTCCCCGACGTGCTTTGATGGCCCTGAGAAGGGCCGTTTTGGGCCGCGCGTCTCTTGCGCGCCACTAGACGACGACGGGGGGTGGGGACGACGGAGTCAAGCGCCAAACCCTTCCTTTCTCCCATCTCTTTCTCCTCTACTCTACTTCTTCTTCTTGGGCGAAGCCTTCGCCTTAGACGGCGTCGTCGCCTTCTTCGGGCGCGGCGCCTTCGGCTTCTTCGTCGGAACCTTGGCGGCCTTCTTCGCCTTCGACGGCGACTTGGCCTTGGCCGGCTTGGCCGCAGCCGCCTTCTTCGCACCCGCGGGAGCGGCCGACGCCGCAGACGCCTTCTTGGCGGCGCCCGCCTTCCGACCGGTCGCCGCCTTCACGCCACCAGCCTTCTTTGCGCCGGCCGCACGGGCGCCCTTCTTCTCCTTGCTGGCCGGAGCGGCGCGCTTCTTCTTGGCACCGCCAGCACGAGCCTTGCCGCCCTCGGCCGCCCCCCCGCCGCCGGCGCCGGCGAGCTTGAACGAGCCGGACGCGCCCTTCCCCTTCGTCTGCACCAGCTCGCCCGCCACGACGGCCGACTTGAGGTACTTCTTGATAAACGGCGCCAGCTTCTCCGCGTCCAGCTTGTAGTGCGCGGCTATGTACTTCTTGATCGCCTGCAGCGACGACCCGCCGCGCTCCTTCAGACTCTTGATGGCGGCCGTCACCATCTCAGAGGTGCGCGGGTGCGCAGGCTTGGCGCGCGGCTTCTTCGCAGACGACGCAGACTTGGCCTTCTTCGTAGTGCCGGTGGCGGCGGGTGCCGCAGCAGTCTCGTTCGTAGCCGCCTGATCTGCCATTTCGACGACGCGCGTAACACACAGCGAGAGCGAGAGCGAGCGGGACGGCAGGCAGGCACGCAAGCACAGCACAGCAGCAGAGCAGAGAATCACACGGCCCAGCCAGTGTCGCGGGCGGGCGCGGACGGCCGAGAGAGCGGCCGCCACTCTGCGCGCCGCCGCGCCGCGCCTCCCGCGCTTGCTACCGCCCAACGTCCGACAGCCTGTGCGGAGCAGCCCCAAACCTGCGCCACAACCGCCCGCGCCTTTCAAACCACCGAGGATGGGGCTACACACAGCCACACCACAGTCGCCAACCAGTCGCCACGGCAGCGCCGCAAACCACGGCCAAACTGCAGCTACCGCGCGCTACAGCCTGGGTCGGCCCGCCGAGAATCGCCGCCCCCGCCCAAATGCCGCCCCCACAGCCCCAGCCGACGACCCGCCACAATGGCCAAACCTTCGGCAAAACTCCCACACCGTCGCCGCGGCAGCCCGGCCAGCGCGGCCGGCGCCACAGCCACACAAGCCGAGGCGTGCGGCGATGACGGCCGTGCAAACGCGCCTCCGCCGCCCCATCGCCTTCCGTCGCCCTCCCGCCGTTTCCCGATCGGCCCGCAGCCGTCGGGCCACATCGCGCGCCGTCCTCCTCCTCTCGCCCGCCAACATTCACAGCCGTTTCTCAACAATTGCCCGCCGCAAACGGACGCCGCCTGCGCAACAGGCGCCGCCGCCCCTCGCCGCTTCCGACCCAACCCCTCGACCGAGGCAAACCGCAATCCGAATCTACAGACCAACCCAATCTGCCGTCAGCACACACGACAGCCGACCTTACACGTTACGCGTTACACATTACGTTTACACGTCTAGGTTAGGTTAGGTTAGGTTAGGTTAGGTTAGGTGGACGTGGGTTAGGTTAAGCGTCAAACTTAGGTTAAGCATTCAAACACGTCAGGCGTCACAGGCTAGGTTAGGTTAGGTTAGGTTAGGTTAGGTTAGGTTACACGTTAGGTTAAGGGGTCAGTGCTAGGTTAAGAAGCGTCAAACGTAGGTTAAAAAAAAAAAAAAGCGTTCAAACGTGAGGCGTGAGCCGGACAGCTTACCTTACGTAGACGTTAGGGGCTCACAGGCTGAGCTCACCTCACCTCGCCACACCACGGGTTAGGTTCGGTTCGCTCGGCTCAGCGTAAAGCGCCGAGGTCAGGGTTACGTTCGTTCACCTTCGGGCGCCACACTTTCGGTTGAAAGGTCGCGACGGGACGACGTCGGCAGGCACGCCGCAAACGAACAAAAACGTACAGACGACGTCGAAAACCGCCGACAGACGGGGGAGCAGCACGACCACGACCAGATACCGAGCGCGAACGAGACACACGCGAACCACCCCCACCGGCCAAAGGGCACCACACAACAACCCAGAGAGCACCACGTGTCGACACCAGAGCAACCCGCCGCTCACGCGACATGGCTGGCACCGAAGGGCAACCGCCCGCAACTGCGCTTTCCGCGCCGGCCCGGATGCACGTCGTGCTACAACAACACCACTACCGTACACAGCCGCTGTTCACAACATCACTATCATGCGCGCCCGCGGCTCGCCGCCGTCGCAGTCGCAGTCGCAGCCGCAGCCGCAGCCCCAACGCCAGCACTTTTGCACCACCATTCACACGCACCGCAACACAGCTCGCCGACACAGCCGAACAAAACAAACACCACACAACAACAGCAGCAACAACGCCGCCGCCTCTACTTGTGCCGGCGACCCACCCCGCCGATGGCGCACCTTTCGCCAGCCGGCAATCGACACACACGCACCCACCCACCCACCCACCCCCCCGGGGCCCAGTGCAAAAAAAAAAAAACCACACAAAAACAAAAAAAACACAACAAAAACAAAACAACACAAACGACACGGGAAGCGCACACCGCCACTTCGCGCGCACGCCACCAACCAGTCGTCGTCTCAAAATAACAAACACAAACAAAATAAACTAACAACTAGGGCAACACAAAACAAAAACGCCTCGCACGAACCGCCCACAAAAAGGACAAGCACACGCACAGCCTCTGCTGACGACCACGACGCAGCGGCACGCTGCTCCTGTCCCGCGCCCCGCGCCCCACTCGATTCACAACTCACGCGACACCGTCAACGACGGGCTCGCTTCCCGCAACCTACCACCTTTCCGCCACGACGCACAGCCCCAGCCCCACCCGACGACGCCCGTGCCAACGACTGCACTTCCACCACCGCCTCCCCCTTCCCCCCCAAAACACACACACACACACACACACAGCCAGCCAAAAACGCACTCGCGACCCACACATGCACGTGCATCGGCACACGCCAACCAGTCAACGTCGACAACCACACGCAAGGCTCGAAACGAAACCGGCGTCCTTCCACGTTGCCATCAAGCTACGCGACACAAGACACAAGGAACCAACACAACAGCCGGCCCCACTAATTCCCACTCTCACGCCGCAAAAAGCACACCGAAACCGCCAAACGCACGCACATTCCCCTTCGCACTGACACCGACCGGCTCGCTACCACACACCTCTCGGCAGCCGTTTCACGCCAATTCGCCACACCGCCCACACAGTCGACAAGCGCCCGCCCTGTACGGCACACGCAACGACGCAGCGCAGCAAAGGGCGCCCGCAACACATACCTCTCCGCCGCCCGACGCGCCAACCGCCACACCACACCGCCAGCCACTCGCAAATTGTGCACTGCCACCAGCCACACGTCCAACACGCCGCGCCGCCTCCGGCCACCCGCCAGGGGGCGCTCACGTCCGCGACAACAGCGCGGCCCGCCGGGCCGGGCCGAACCGAACCGAACCGGGCCGCCGCTGCTCTGCACTCGGCACGGCCACACCCTGCTGCAGACCGGGCTCGTCTCTCTGTACGCGTCTGCCTGCGCATCAACACAACACGACCTTTTTTTTTTTTTTTTTTTTTTTTTCCTTCTTCCTCTCTACCGCCACCCCTTCTTCTCGCGTTTTTACTCGTTGTTGCAGCAGCGGCGCACACCTACACATCCACAGCCCCAGCCGAGCCGGCCTCACCTCAGGGCCCGCCGCCAGCGTCTCCTCCTCGGGCACAGGTGCGGTGCTGTGGCCGCCCATCCAACCGCATTGCTGGCCGTCCAGCCGCCAGGCGTTCCCACTGCCGCGAGCCACGCCGCGCACCGACCCTGCTGCAGAAAACGAAGCATAGCCAGAGACCGACCGGTACACAAAGCAAGCCGTCGCCTCGCCTCTTGTCCTTCCTGCCTTCCTTCCGCCCCCGCCCTTCTCACACCACCGCCTCTCCACTTTCGCCCCCCCCCCCTCCTTTTTTTTGTTTTCTTCTTTCTTTCTTCCTTTCTTTCTTTCTTTGGCCCTCTCTCCTTCCCGCCATGGCGGTTACGGCACCGCCTGCAGCGGCAGATTTTTTGCGCCCACAAGCCTACTCCTACCACCATTAACCTTGCCCTGCCCTGCCCTGCCCATCAACGTCGCAGTCGAACCGACGCTTGCCAACACACTGCCCACGTTCCTTTCTCTTTTCGGCCTACGCCCATTACGCGCCGCCGCCACAGCACCTTCCCTTCCCACAACACACCGACGTCACCACACGCACCCAAAACAGGGGCCACGACCGTGTTCCTCGCCCACTCCCATCCCGCACGGTACGCACATTCCCAACTACTACCGCGCACCCTCCCTTTCCAATCTGTGTGTCTCTGTGTCCTGTCCGCGCGTGACGCCTCTCAACATCCGCCGTCCCCCGTCCCGTTTTCGCCCCCATGCCGTCGTCGCGCCGCCTCCTCCCCGTCCACCGCCGCCCCTGTCCGCCCCGCACCACACCATACACCGCTGCTTGTCCCGGCCGTTGCCACCAAAGGCGCCGACCGCAAACGCGCCACGCCGCAGCCCCCGTGCGTCTCGCGCTCGCTTGCATCTCCGTGCCGGCGCTGCCTCTCTTCCCGCTCGCACTCGACCTCGACAACACAGTCTTTGGCTCCGCCACTGCGTGTTCCGGTGGTACGCACGCTGCAACACGTACGTATTCATTACCAGAGCGATAGCGAGGCATGACAGCATCTCTGTCTGACCAGGGAGTTATTTATCGTTGCTAGTCGGCGCTTGGACCGCGCCAGACGACAGTAGTGGCACGCACCGGGTCGCCAGGAACAGTTGTTATATATATTGTAGCGCGAGTCGGGAGAGGTAGTAGTCGGTCGACAGTAGTAGCGGGTGGACGGTTGTACTGAGCGGGCGTCGGCGGCGTGCTCTGCTCGTCTCGCGACTCTGGTCACGGTTCGGGACGATGTATAGTATATTGTGTTATAATCAAAAGGTAGTGTGAAGCTGCATTGCGCAAATCTGATAACGTATGTTCATTGTACTTATTTTGTTCAACAACAAAAGCCCCACTATTACTTTTTTCTAAAGTAACTCTTGTCTTTTAACGAAAAACATTCACTTTTTAAAGACTACTTCCTATGGCATTTCCCTCCAAGGAGTGCAATTAATTACCAGCCAGCACTCATTCATTGCACACAGCTGTGTAAGGGGTATCTACAATTGAGGGGCGGATATAAATGCAATTTTTTTTTTTTGTTTTGTTTTTTTTTTTTTTTTTTTTTTTTTTTTTTGTGTGTGTTGTAACCTCCCCGCAAAATTTAAACTAATGGACAATGTTATTTACGGACGCTAATGGACATTGCGCTAATTGTAACCTCGCCCACAATGAGAGGTATTGAAAATGGCAACAAAAATGTGACATTCGCAATCTGACTCAAATATAAATTCTTCACAACATTTAAAGTCCGTTCAGCGACAGGAAACTTCAATTAAACCGAAATATCGGTCTTTGGCCCTGTGCAAAACAATCAGAATTAAAGTCTTACCTCAGAATAAATGGATGTCACATTTCTGCTCTTGTTGTTGCGCAGCGCTTGGAGGAACTGCATTGCAAATAATAATATTCTCTTTTTTTTTGTGATTCTAGTGAAATTTTTCTTCAAAGAAGTGGAATGAAATGTGAAGTGCAACGAACTCTTTAGTTCAATAAAAAAATTAAATGTTTGAAAAATGCTTTTGAAATACATATTATTATTGGGGAACTTGTTGGAGAATAATTACAATAAATAAAATTCTTCATTATCTAATGATTATATTAATTAACAGTATACCTTATTCACCATCTTGACCAGTGTTGCCGACCGCCTACATCACACAACCGCACTCGGCTGCTACTACTGACCGACCGCTCTGCATGACGACTATTAGCGTACTGCACGCGACGACTACTGACAGAGTACAGCCCTCAACTAGACAGAGCTACAGACTCGCAACGACTGACTGACTGACTGACTGAGAACCGCTCGCAACACTCGCGCGGTCCAGCGCAAACTCTCTGGTCACAGATGCTACAATGTCTCGCCATCGCTGCTATGTTACATTACATACGTGTTTCAGTGTCTTTTTCATTGGGGTAACGATCTTTGGCTCTTTTTATTCTGAATACAGGGCCAAAGGTCAACGCTGCTGCCCTTACACAATTTATCACGTTTCATTATGTCTGTTGCAATGTTACATACGGTTCATTCTTTCATTAATCTTATCGTTGGGTTTGTTTTGTAGGGACGTTAACATTCTTCTGGCACATTTTTATTATCATCGGACTCTCTGCTATTTGTGCAGGGAGGTTATACCTGGGTCCATTTCCATTTCCATTTACATTTTAATATTGATAGACGTTTTGTGTTCTTTTTTGTTTCTTGTTGTTTTTCCTTCTTTTTTTTTGTTGTTTTTTTTTTTTTTTTTGTTTTCTTTTTCCCGCTCTCACCACCACCGCCGCATCACGCCTTCCGTTTTCTTGGTTTCTTTTCTGTTCTTCAACTGCTTCAACATCACCGCGCCCCATTTCCACACCACAGCCATCAGCCTCCAAGACGGGCAGGCGCAGTGTGCCATTTCCGGCGCACAAGCACACCCGTACGGTACTCTCCTCGCCCCCACGCCACCAACAACACAGCGACCACGCGGCTTTCAGGCACGGCACGGCACGGCACCGGCGAAATGCGCCGCCCCCGCCCCTCCGCGCATATCCGTCCGTCTCGCCACGTTCACTGACAGCCGCGTCTGCGGCTACACCACAACACCGCTCCCCTCCCTGGCAACTCATTGTTTTTCTCCTCCTCTTTTGCACAAACCACAACGCCGAGCACAGGCGCAAGCCACCCACACCGCGCCCCTCCCCGTCCCGTCTTTGGCCGCCGCTCCTCGTTTCCTCGTTTGCCCCCTCCCATCTCCCGAAATGCCATGCCAGCAGCGTTACGCATGCCCCTCCCCTGTCCACACAACACTACCGCCAAACGAACAGCCTTCCGGGCCACATGCAGGGCACGCCCACCTCCAAACACTGCCAATTCACGGACGCACACACACACACACACACACACACACACACACACACTTTCTCGACACCTTTCTGTACGGAGGGTGCGTCATCTCGACCGTGACAGAGTGACGGCAACTATCGACGATCCATTTCCCCCCACTGGTACAACATGTCCACCAACACCTACATACATCATTCAAGTACACAGACAATAGCATACACACAATGGGAGGGCACACGAACATGGACGGCACGGCACTGTCATACACTCTTCCTCAGAACCATATCAACAAACGTTACGTACATCCGGGAAAGCGAAAGCGAAAGCGAAAGCGAAAGCAAAGGCAAAGCCCAATGCAGCCGTCAAAGGTAACGTTCACCACGGCAGACACTTGCAGCCGCGCCGCCGTTAAACGCATTTCAGTGCGGCTCCAATACGCCTCCGACGCGGGAACGTTCCGTTGCTCTACGAATGCGTTTCTCCCCTTTTTCCCTTCCTCTCTCTTTTGCCCCCCCTCTGTCCTTTCCTCCTTGCACTCTTGCCTCATTCCTCACGTTCTGCCCAGACATTCGACCGATCAAAGTCAACCTTTCGTTACCGTTCTCAGCGCGACGGTGTACAACAGTATGACGGGTGTGCCCAAGACTTCGGTTCAGTTGCGTGACGCCGGTCTATCGCGCCGATCGACAGTTACTCAGGGGGCGACGGATCGGACCACGTCACCGACACACAAAACACTTTCAAACAAACAAATACATACATACCGGATGGACACAGACAAACACGTGTACAGACATTCGCCAAACAAACGACGACCGCCGCCGCCGTCGTCGTCGTCTAGCGTCGCGCTTACTGTACTGCACTGGACACGCGTGCATCTTGAATGACGACATCGGTGTGCGTGCGTCGTACGCAATCAGTCAGACACGGCTATCAAAAATCAGAGTCGAATGGTACATCATCGTGCGTGTCGCCGTACACGTACAGTACAATACAACAACAATGCGTCTTAATGGCACGTTCATTTCAACGTCACTCACACACCTCCACGCTGCAGTTGCGTCGCACCATTGTCAAACTCGGCGTACAGCAAAGGGAATAGTGGGCGGCAAAAACAACCAAACAAAAACATTTCACATTTCACCCTCGCCATGTATGATGTGCAAAAAACAAACCCGCAAACGGCCGTCGTTACGGCGACACAAAAGTCGCCGATCGCACTGTCCCCCCTCGCAGACAGGTAACACACACACACACACACCCCAACACCAATGGGTCAAAAACCACTCCAACGAGGCGTGCCACCATTCCACGCCACGGCGACCAACCTCGTGGCCGTACCCCGCAACACGCTTTGACGCGCCCCCCCCCACCCACAATCAAAATGCACACATACATCACAGCCGTCCACACAAACAACAACAACAATTCCGCCCTTCCCGCAAAAGGCAAGTTGGTGGCCCTGAAAAGGGCCGTTTTGCCGCTCTCGCAACGGAGGAGCCTTCTCCATCCTTCCATTCCAGAGCCACCTCCTTACTTGGAGCTCGTGTACTTGGTCACCGCCTTCGTGCCCTCGCTCACGGCGTGCTTGGCCAGCTCGCCAGGCAGCAACAGCCGCACAGCGGTCTGGATCTCGCGGGACGTGATGGTCGAGCGCTTGTTGTAGTGCGCCAGGCGAGAAGCCTCGGCCGCAATGCGCTCGAAAATGTCGTTCACGAAGCTGTTCATGATGCTCATCGCCTTCGACGAGATGCCCGTGTCAGGGTGCACCTGCTTCAGCACCTTGTAGATGTAGATGGCATAGCTCTCCTTCCTCTTGCGCTTCTTCTTCTTGTCGCCCTTCGAAATGTTCTTCTGCGCCTTGCCAGCCTTCTTGGCGGCCTTCCCGCTAGTCTTGGGCGGCATCTCGAACGAACGTACGGCAGCAGCAACACCAGTAGCAAGCGCTCCGCTCTAGTCAGCGTCTCCCCACACAGTGGCACCCGCCGCCAGCCGCCGCCGCACCTTTACCAGCTCGCCCTGTTGCGGCCGCCGACCAATGGGGCGCGCGCGCAACCGGCCGCCGCACCCGAGCCCATAAAGCACCCCCACCCCTGCTGCGCCGGCACGCACTCCGCTGCTCGACTCGCTGCCGCTCGCACCGGTCGTTTTCGTTTCCGTTTCGTGTGCACCGTCGCTAGCCCAATCGCCATGTCCGGACGCGGAAAGGGAGGCAAAGTCAAGGGCAAGTCAAAGTCCCGCTCAAGCAGGGCTGGGCTCCAGTTCCCGGTCGGCAGAATCCACCGCCTCCTGCGCAAGGGAAACTACGCAGAGCGCGTCGGCGCCGGGGCGCCCGTCTACCTCGCCGCCGTCATGGAGTACCTCGCGGCTGAGGTGCTCGAGCTGGCCGGAAACGCGGCCCGCGACAACAAGAAGACGCGCATCATCCCGCGCCACCTGCAGCTTGCCATCCGCAACGACGAGGAGCTCAACAAGCTCCTGTCGGGCGTCACCATCGCACAGGGTGGTGTCCTGCCCAACATCCAGGCCGTCCTGCTGCCAAAGAAGACCGAGAAGAAGGCCTAAAGGAGGCCAGGCAATCGCAGCGCCGCGTGCTCCCCTGCACGCAACGCGCTTTGCCGGCTCGGCTCGGCCCACAACAATCGGCCCTTTTCAGGGCCACCACACAAACCTACGTCCAAAGCAAAATTTCAGTCGTCCTCGCCGCACCTTGTTTTGTTTTTAACTTTGCACTTTCACAGCACAGCCGCCGCCGGCGCACGTCCGCCATCTTGTCGTCCACACAGCCCGTGTGGCCCAACACACACATTTTGCACGGTCGCAGTCGCCTTCCAAACGACAACGGCAGCAATAATGACCATTGTTAAAGGGAGGCGTGTCGACACACCGCCCTCCACTCCCGCGCGCCGCAACGGCCGTCGACACGAACGAAACAGCTGATCCGGCCGCCTATGCCCACACGCCTAACACACAGAGCCAAACCACGCAAGCAAATAATCACCGCCTCTCGCACAACAACACACAGCCCGCCATCTCCATCGCGATCGATACAAAGACACACAATAACAAACACACAAACGAAGCAGCTCCACTCTCTCACACACACACACACAGCCAGCCAGCCACATGACACGTTTCCTTTCCTTCTCCCCTCCCAGCCACATCACGTCGCTCAAACGGAAAGAAACAAACAAACAACACAGCGCACACACGCAGCAACAACAACACAGACTCTTTCGCACTTTTCAACTTCCGAACAGTGTGGTGGCCCTGAAAAGGGCCGTTTTCTAGTCTCTCCCACCCACAAGCACGGCCGCGGGAAGGCCAGCGCCCGCTGCGACGCAGCCTAACCGCCGAAACCGTACAGGGTGCGCCCCTGCCTCTTCAGGGCGTACACCACGTCCATGGCCGTCACAGTCTTGCGCTTGGCGTGCTCAGTGTACGTCACCGCGTCGCGGATCACGTTCTCCAGGAACACCTTCAGCACCCCGCGGGTCTCCTCGTAGATCAGACCAGAGATGCGCTTCACGCCGCCCCTGCGAGCCAGGCGGCGGATGGCGGGCTTCGTGATGCCCTGGATGTTGTCGCGCAACACCTTGCGGTGCCGCTTGGCGCCACCCTTGCCGAGCCCCTTTCCTCCCTTGCCGCGGCCTGTCATCCTTCCTTCCTCGGGCAAAGCAAAACGTGCACAAACAGCAGCTGCAGCGGCTGGCGAGTCGGCTACGGTCTGCGCCCAGCGCGCCCGCCGCCCCCCTATATAGACTCTGGCCCGCCCTCCCCCCACCACGCGCAACCGAGGGCATATAAGCGCAGCACGGAGGCGCGCGGGCCCGTTGTCAAGGCAGCACCGGACGCCGCGCCGCACCTAACCTCCACGCACGCACGCCGCTCCGCTACCGCTACCGCTATGGCCCGCACAAAGCAAACGGCCCGCAAGTCCACCGGCGGAAAGGCGCCGCGCAAACAGCTCGCCACCAAGGCGGCGAGGAAGAGCGCGCCCGCCACCGGAGGCGTCAAGAAGCCCCACCGCTACAGGCCGGGCACCGTCGCCCTGCGAGAAATCAGGCGCTACCAGAAGAGCACAGAGCTGCTCATCCGCAAGCTGCCATTCCAGCGCCTAGTGCGCGAGATCGCCCAGGACTTCAAGACCGACCTGCGCTTCCAGAGCTCCGCAGTCATGGCCCTGCAGGAGGCCAGCGAGGCCTACCTCGTCGGCCTCTTCGAAGACACCAACCTGTGCGCAATCCACGCCAAGCGCGTCACCATCATGCCCAAGGACATCCAGCTCGCGCGCCGCATCCGCGGCGAGCGCGCCTAAACCGCGCCGCGGCACCGCACCGCACAAACAAAAACGGCCCTTTTCAGGGCCACTAACATCTCTCCGTCGCGAGCAAACTTTGTCGGTCGCCTGCCTCTCGCCCCGCAACCCAAAAACAAAAACCACCACTTCCCGTCCGTCCGCCACACCCGCTCACTCTGCCTGCCTGCTAGCAGCGCGCAACAATCACACATCATCCCTCCCCGGCGCTCAAAGCGCACAATACCCAACGGCCGACGTCACACCGCACGGGTGGCTGGCCGGCCGCCGCTTTCGTTTCGAAAACAAAAAAAAACCCGCACTCCAACTCCGACGGCCAACGGCCAGGCAGGCGCGCTCGCTCGCTCTACACGCCACCGAAATCCCCCGCCGACTCCTTCCACATCTCAACGTGCCCCCCGTTGCAAAACATAACACACACACACAAAGAAACAAAACAAAGACCAGACACGACTCGACAAGACAGACATCCGAGAAGAACGAACGCAGGCAAGCCAACCAACGTATTCAAACAAAACAACGTGACAGAAAACCAACCGTCGGCCGCCGCCACAAACACGGCGACAATCAACCACGACAACAACAACAACAACAACAACAACAACAACACCGCTTACCGCTACCGCCGCCCACACCCGCCACCGACCCCCGCAATCCAACCACCACGGCACGCAAACAGCATCCCCACGGGCATACAGAAACGCCAGACAGACACCCACACCAGACGCAACACGACAATCAAAACCTTCCCCGACGTGCTTTGATGGCCCTGAGAAGGGCCGTTTTGGGCCGCGCGTCTCTTGCGCGCCACTAGACGACGACGGGGGGTGGGGACGACGGAGTCAAGCGCCAAACCCTTCCTTTCTCCCATCTCTTTCTCCTCTACTCTACTTCTTCTTCTTGGGCGAAGCCTTCGCCTTAGACGGCGTCGTCGCCTTCTTCGGGCGCGGCGCCTTCGGCTTCTTCGTCGGAACCTTGGCGGCCTTCTTCGCCTTCGACGGCGACTTGGCCTTGGCCGGCTTGGCCGCAGCCGCCTTCTTCGCACCCGCGGGAGCGGCCGACGCCGCAGACGCCTTCTTGGCGGCGCCCGCCTTCCGACCGGTCGCCGCCTTCACGCCACCAGCCTTCTTTGCGCCGGCCGCACGGGCGCCCTTCTTCTCCTTGCTGGCCGGAGCGGCGCGCTTCTTCTTGGCACCGCCAGCACGAGCCTTGCCGCCCTCGGCCGCCCCCCCGCCGCCGGCGCCGGCGAGCTTGAACGAGCCGGACGCGCCCTTCCCCTTCGTCTGCACCAGCTCGCCCGCCACGACGGCCGACTTGAGGTACTTCTTGATAAACGGCGCCAGCTTCTCCGCGTCCAGCTTGTAGTGCGCGGCTATGTACTTCTTGATCGCCTGCAGCGACGACCCGCCGCGCTCCTTCAGACTCTTGATGGCGGCCGTCACCATCTCAGAGGTGCGCGGGTGCGCAGGCTTGGCGCGCGGCTTCTTCGCAGACGACGCAGACTTGGCCTTCTTCGTAGTGCCGGTGGCGGCGGGTGCCGCAGCAGTCTCGTTCGTAGCCGCCTGATCTGCCATTTCGACGACGCGCGTAACACACAGCGAGAGCGAGAGCGAGCGGGACGGCAGGCAGGCACGCAAGCACAGCACAGCAGCAGAGCAGAGAATCACACGGCCCAGCCAGTGTCGCGGGCGGGCGCGGACGGCCGAGAGAGCGGCCGCCACTCTGCGCGCCGCCGCGCCGCGCCTCCCGCGCTTGCTACCACTCGAAATCGTGATGTCGGAAGGGGAGGATGTGCGATTGCGTGCTCGTGAGTCTGGTGCTCATGCACCAGGAACACCTGTGCCGGCCGGCCGCGGTTTGACGGGGCTTGCTCCGTCGACCGCCCCGCCATCAGCCGGCACGTCTACGATGACCCGACCCGGCGCGAGGGGAAGTATTAGTACCCTCGCGTCGGAGATGAATATGGACCATGATATGGATTTTACTCCGGACCTACCTGAGGACGACGAACCTGCCGAGACTCCTACAGCCTCGAGAGAAGCGAAAAACCACCGACGAGGGGACCGTAGCCATTCTACAGACGGCCGCGAAGACCACGGCAGCACAGCCGCAGCGGACTTCCAGATTCCGCCACGGAAGAAGCAGGCGCGGCATCAACAGCTTATAGTGGCCAGAGAACTTGATGTAACTAACTGGTATGAGCCCCTAAGAGGGACGGGAGTGTCACTAGACGCCGCAAATGATGATTTAGTGGAGAAACAGCGACAGAGAGATGAACAACAGCGGCGGCAAAACACGCCTGCAGATCCCGAAAATGACCATGACATGGAAGCAGATGCTCCACCAGTACCACCTGCAGGACCCAAGAGGATTCCGCCGATAACTCTGCGGTACAAGGAGTCTTACAAGCAGCTGCACACGTGGCTCAAGACGAACTGTAAGGCGACATTTACAGTGCGACAGACGGGCGGAGAGACGTTGAAACTGCTATTAAACACAACTGAAGACTATGTTAACGTCGTGGGAAAGCTTGGGGAAGAAGGGATTCCCATGTACACGACGCCAGCGGTCCGGCCACCAACGATAAAGACGCTGATAAAGGGAATACCGATGACTGTGACACACGCAGAACTTAAAGAAGAGTTAGAAGAGTTGGGATATGTTGCTACAGTGATCGAGAATCACAAGATGCCGGGAACTAATCAACTCACTGGGCACCGTGTTGTGATACTACCGGATACGACCGAACATCGCGGCATCTTTCAACTCACTCGTATCTACGATCTTTCAGTGAAAGTTGAACGACTGAGAAGACCACGCGGACATATACAATGTTACAGATGCCAAGGATTCAATCATGTTGCCCGCTATTGCACCATGCCACCAGTGTGCGTAAAATGCGGCGCGGGACATGACAGCCGTGAATGTACGCGGTCACGAGAAGAGGCGCCGACGTGTGGGCTCTGTGGCGGGGCTCATCCCGCTAATTATCGAACGTGCCCCAAGCACAAGGAGGCAAGTCGACGATTTAGAGGACTACCACTGCTGAAGCCATCTACGCGCCGGCAGCGACCGCCGCCGCCACCGCCGACCGTGGACCAGAGCAGCTGGCCCACGCCGATGCAGCACCGCGCCAACAGGCTGCGCACAGAGCTCACGGCAGCGGAAGTCCTAAAACAGGGCCTCCAGCCGCGCGCGTCAACGTCAATCCCGGCGTCACAGCGCCAAACTGTGCCGCCAAGTTATGGACCACAGCCGGCAAACGCACGCAGACAGCCGTCACCACCACCGAGGACGGATCAGCCTGATCTACAGGTACTACTTGCGCAAATTGCATCTACCCTTGCAGAGGTGAGTAGAGCGCTTGTGCAGCTGCCACAAACCATCGCCGCCACCATTGAGGCGACGCTCAGCAGAACGCAAATAGTAACTAAAGACGTGACCATGCAGCATGCCTAGGCTGCCACGACTCGATAATCTACGTATAATGACGTACAATGCGGACAATCTGACTAATGACGTGCTTGAGCTGCGACAGTTTATTACGGACTACAACATAGACATTTGTCTAGTGAACGAGACTTTTCTGAAGCCAGGGATTCGATCTAACATTCCAAATTATAAGTGTTATAGGACGGACAGATTGACGCACGGCGGCGGCACCGCTATTTTCATTCGCCGTTCAATTAGTCATCATGAAGCGCCTCCACCAATCACGCGCCACATCGAAACGACAGCTATCATTGTAGACACTCAAAATGGACCAATCACATTCATCTCCGTCTATCGCAGTCCACGTCACATTCTTGACATTGATGACGCAAGAGAATTGTTACGGACGCCAGGCCGACTTTTTATCGCCGGCGATCTGAATTCAAAACATGCCGCCTGGAATTCTCTCGTAACAAATATGAGTGGCCGCCTCCTATTACAGGCAACGGAAGAAGCTAATGCGTACGTTTGTGGCCCCGACGAGCCGACGTGTTTTCCATCACGCGGCCGACCTGACATAATTGACATCTCCATCACTAAAGGCATTCCACATTTCATGACCGCAGAAGTAGTGCATGCATTAAACTCAAACCATCTACCTGTCATTTTCACCCTTCACGTCACACCTGTACAGCACCCAGGCCGCCTAAATCTACGACGCACGAACTGGGACTCCTTCCGTGAACATGTCACATTTTCAATAGATGTAATTCAAGACGAAGATGACATTACTGAACAATCAATTACTGCATTCACCGACACCATCACAGAAGCATTGAATCTTTCGACACCGCCACCTAAGCCGCCGCATTTACCGACACCAGGACTGCCGCAACACATTCTCGATTCAATACGACGGCGCAACAGACTATGCAGAGAATGGCGACTAACACGAAATCCGCAGCTCAAGAGACAAATTAACCAGTTACGACGCGAAATTAAGGCAGCACTCATCGACTACAGAAACCAGCAGTGGGCAGCTAAACTACGCGCCTTCACACCCGATCCTATGCATTGGCACATGATAAAATTCTTCACAAATCGCAGGACCACAATACCGCCGCTCCAGACACAAGACAGGACTGCATACAGACCGGAAGACAAGGCCAACATGCTCGCTGACACTTTTGAACAGAACTTTCAACCGCAAAACGACAGAGTTGACCAACAGAGAGTCGAACGAATTGAAAGAGAGGCTGACGAACTACTCCGCACGTATGATGACGACGAAGACGAAGAGGAAAACGAAATAACACCTACCACCGCAAGAGAAGTTCAGGCTGCCATACGGATGCTACCGCCGAACAAGGCCCCCGGCGTTGACGACATACAAGGTCGTGTACTCAAACAACTCCCGTGGACAGCGATCGTACGACTTGCAGCCATCTTCAACTGGATTTTCACCTCATCTACATATCCATCACAGTGGAAACATTCAATAGTAGTCGCCGTACCTAAACCTGGAAAAGACAGACGTCATCCGCAGAACTATCGACCAATCAGCCTGTTACCACACATCAGTAAACTGTTCGAACGCATATTTCTTGCACGACTACAGAACGTCATCACCAGAACAGAAGCATTACCGCAAGAACAATTTGGATTTCGCAGTGGCCACAGCACAACACAACAAATTCTCCGAGTAGTACATTACATCATTGAAGCATTCAATCGAAAAGAATTTTGTGGAGCAGTCCTTCTTGATGTGACCAAAGCGTTCGACACAGTATGGCATAAAGGACTCATCTGGAAACTTCATCACCTGCACTTTCCGAAACCATTCATTCGCCTACTCGCCTCATACCTGCAAGGACGTACTTTCGCTGTCAGGATGGATGACGCACTATCGACGCCACGACAAATCAACGCCGGGGTACCCCAAGGATCGGTCCTTGGGCCGATCCTCTACTCACTATTCACGACCGACATACCGACGCAACCACGAGTAGAAAAAGCAATCTACGCCGATGACACTGTAATCTACACACGCAGCCGCTGGAGAGAAGTTTTGGTGCCGCGGTTGCAGAGCGCACTGAATTCACTTGAACAATGGGCAGCAAAATGGCGGATAACATTCAACCCGACGAAGACACAGGCGGTGATTTTCACTAGGAAGAAGACAATGCCAGCTCGTCACCTCCGACTTTACAACACGCAGCTGCCGTGGGACACATCAGCGCGGTATCTCGGCGTCATTCTCGACAAACGACTAACATGGAAACTACAAATTGACGACGTCAGAGCAAAAATCAACCAACGACTCGGCGCATTGTATCCACTCATCAATGAGACTTCTGACTTATCCATTGAAAACGGCCTCCTGATTTTTAGGATGTACATCAGACCGGTAATGGATTATGCCAGTGAAGTATGGGGATGTGCGGCAAAGACCCACATTCAGAGACTACAGTCACTACAAAACAAAATCCTACGAAGAGTTTTTCATGTTCATTCGCAATTTCCACATCGATTTCTACAAGACGCCGCGGACGAAAAAGAAGTACTACAGAGACATAAGGACCAAGCACGAAGATTTTACGACCGTGCACATGACGCAGATAACCCACTCATTAGACAATTGACGGAACCACAACCGGCGCGGGACAAATACAGAAGACCGATAGCATTACTTGACCGCTGATGAAGCAAGAAGCCTAAAACATGACCTCTCTCAGCCTGAAAAAACGGGCTCCGCAGTAAAAAAGCTCCAAAAAGTAAAAATAAAAAACTCCGCAAAAACAAGAAAGTCACACTCCCGTCCCACAAACACACAAGACACTGCTCAATAAAGATGACCAAATTTTCACACATGTTCCCCAGAAGAAGCAGGCAATGCTAACAAGTAAATCCTGCAATAAAATAGCTGTAAAACTTAGCCATAAGAAAGTGGACGGAGCGCTTGCTACCGCCCAACGTCCGACAGCCTGTGCGGAGCAGCCCCAAACCTGCGCCACAACCGCCCGCGCCTTTCAAACCACCGAGGATGGGGCTACACACAGCCACACCACAGTCGCCAACCAGTCGCCACGGCAGCGCCGCAAACCACGGCCAAACTGCAGCTACCGCGCGCTACAGCCTGGGTCGGCCCGCCGAGAATCGCCGCCCCCGCCCAAATGCCGCCCCCACAGCCCCAGCCGACGACCCGCCACAATGGCCAAACCTTCGGCAAAACTCCCACACCGTCGCCGCGGCAGCCCGGCCAGCGCGGCCGGCGCCACAGCCACACAAGCCGAGGCGTGCGGCGATGACGGCCGTGCAAACGCGCCTCCGCCGCCCCATCGCCTTCCGTCGCCCTCCCGCCGTTTCCCGATCGGCCCGCAGCCGTCGGGCCACATCGCGCGCCGTCCTCCTCCTCTCGCCCGCCAACATTCACAGCCGTTTCTCAACAATTGCCCGCCGCAAACGGACGCCGCCTGCGCAACAGGCGCCGCCGCCCCTCGCCGCTTCCGACCCAACCCCTCGACCGAGGCAAACCGCAATCCGAATCTACAGACCAACCCAATCTGCCGTCAGCACACACGACAGCCGACCTTACACGTTACGCGTTACACATTACGTTTACACGTCTAGGTTAGGTTAGGTTAGGTTAGGTTAGGTTAGGTGGACGTGGGTTAGGTTAAGCGTCAAACTTAGGTTAAGCATTCAAACACGTCAGGCGTCACAGGCTAGGTTAGGTTAGGTTAGGTTAGGTTAGGTTAGGTTACACGTTAGGTTAAGGGGTCAGTGCTAGGTTAAGAAGCGTCAAACGTAGGTTAAAAAAAAAAAAAAGCGTTCAAACGTGAGGCGTGAGCCGGACAGCTTACCTTACGTAGACGTTAGGGGCTCACAGGCTGAGCTCACCTCACCTCGCCACACCACGGGTTAGGTTCGGTTCGCTCGGCTCAGCGTAAAGCGCCGAGGTCAGGGTTACGTTCGTTCACCTTCGGGCGCCACACTTTCGGTTGAAAGGTCGCGACGGGACGACGTCGGCAGGCACGCCGCAAACGAACAAAAACGTACAGACGACGTCGAAAACCGCCGACAGACGGGGGAGCAGCACGACCACGACCAGATACCGAGCGCGAACGAGACACACGCGAACCACCCCCACCGGCCAAAGGGCACCACACAACAACCCAGAGAGCACCACGTGTCGACACCAGAGCAACCCGCCGCTCACGCGACATGGCTGGCACCGAAGGGCAACCGCCCGCAACTGCGCTTTCCGCGCCGGCCCGGATGCACGTCGTGCTACAACAACACCACTACCGTACACAGCCGCTGTTCACAACATCACTATCATGCGCGCCCGCGGCTCGCCGCCGTCGCAGTCGCAGTCGCAGCCGCAGCCGCAGCCCCAACGCCAGCACTTTTGCACCACCATTCACACGCACCGCAACACAGCTCGCCGACACAGCCGAACAAAACAAACACCACACAACAACAGCAGCAACAACGCCGCCGCCTCTACTTGTGCCGGCGACCCACCCCGCCGATGGCGCACCTTTCGCCAGCCGGCAATCGACACACACGCACCCACCCACCCACCCACCCCCCCGGGGCCCAGTGCAAAAAAAAAAAAACCACACAAAAACAAAAAAAACACAACAAAAACAAAACAACACAAACGACACGGGAAGCGCACACCGCCACTTCGCGCGCACGCCACCAACCAGTCGTCGTCTCAAAATAACAAACACAAACAAAATAAACTAACAACTAGGGCAACACAAAACAAAAACGCCTCGCACGAACCGCCCACAAAAAGGACAAGCACACGCACAGCCTCTGCTGACGACCACGACGCAGCGGCACGCTGCTCCTGTCCCGCGCCCCGCGCCCCACTCGATTCACAACTCACGCGACACCGTCAACGACGGGCTCGCTTCCCGCAACCTACCACCTTTCCGCCACGACGCACAGCCCCAGCCCCACCCGACGACGCCCGTGCCAACGACTGCACTTCCACCACCGCCTCCCCCTTCCCCCCCAAAACACACACACACACACACACACAGCCAGCCAAAAACGCACTCGCGACCCACACATGCACGTGCATCGGCACACGCCAACCAGTCAACGTCGACAACCACACGCAAGGCTCGAAACGAAACCGGCGTCCTTCCACGTTGCCATCAAGCTACGCGACACAAGACACAAGGAACCAACACAACAGCCGGCCCCACTAATTCCCACTCTCACGCCGCAAAAAGCACACCGAAACCGCCAAACGCACGCACATTCCCCTTCGCACTGACACCGACCGGCTCGCTACCACACACCTCTCGGCAGCCGTTTCACGCCAATTCGCCACACCGCCCACACAGTCGACAAGCGCCCGCCCTGTACGGCACACGCAACGACGCAGCGCAGCAAAGGGCGCCCGCAACACATACCTCTCCGCCGCCCGACGCGCCAACCGCCACACCACACCGCCAGCCACTCGCAAATTGTGCACTGCCACCAGCCACACGTCCAACACGCCGCGCCGCCTCCGGCCACCCGCCAGGGGGCGCTCACGTCCGCGACAACAGCGCGGCCCGCCGGGCCGGGCCGAACCGAACCGAACCGGGCCGCCGCTGCTCTGCACTCGGCACGGCCACACCCTGCTGCAGACCGGGCTCGTCTCTCTGTACGCGTCTGCCTGCGCATCAACACAACACGACCTTTTTTTTTTTTTTTTTTTTTTTTTCCTTCTTCCTCTCTACCGCCACCCCTTCTTCTCGCGTTTTTACTCGTTGTTGCAGCAGCGGCGCACACCTACACATCCACAGCCCCAGCCGAGCCGGCCTCACCTCAGGGCCCGCCGCCAGCGTCTCCTCCTCGGGCACAGGTGCGGTGCTGTGGCCGCCCATCCAACCGCATTGCTGGCCGTCCAGCCGCCAGGCGTTCCCACTGCCGCGAGCCACGCCGCGCACCGACCCTGCTGCAGAAAACGAAGCATAGCCAGAGACCGACCGGTACACAAAGCAAGCCGTCGCCTCGCCTCTTGTCCTTCCTGCCTTCCTTCCGCCCCCGCCCTTCTCACACCACCGCCTCTCCACTTTCGCCCCCCCCCCCCTCCTTTTTTTTGTTTTCTTCTTTCTTTCTTCCTTTCTTTCTTTCTTTGGCCCTCTCTCCTTCCCGCCATGGCGGTTACGGCACCGCCTGCAGCGGCAGATTTTTTGCGCCCACAAGCCTACTCCTACCACCATTAACCTTGCCCTGCCCTGCCCTGCCCATCAACGTCGCAGTCGAACCGACGCTTGCCAACACACTGCCCACGTTCCTTTCTCTTTTCGGCCTACGCCCATTACGCGCCGCCGCCACAGCACCTTCCCTTCCCACAACACACCGACGTCACCACACGCACCCAAAACAGGGGCCACGACCGTGTTCCTCGCCCACTCCCATCCCGCACGGTACGCACATTCCCAACTACTACCGCGCACCCTCCCTTTCCAATCTGTGTGTCTCTGTGTCCTGTCCGCGCGTGACGCCTCTCAACATCCGCCGTCCCCCGTCCCGTTTTCGCCCCCATGCCGTCGTCGCGCCGCCTCCTCCCCGTCCACCGCCGCCCCTGTCCGCCCCGCACCACACCATACACCGCTGCTTGTCCCGGCCGTTGCCACCAAAGGCGCCGACCGCAAACGCGCCACGCCGCAGCCCCCGTGCGTCTCGCGCTCGCTTGCATCTCCGTGCCGGCGCTGCCTCTCTTCCCGCTCGCACTCGACCTCGACAACACAGTCTTTGGCTCCGCCACTGCGTGTTCCGGTGGTACGCACGCTGCAACACGTACGTATTCATTACCAGAGCGATAGCGAGGCATGACAGCATCTCTGTCTGACCAGGGAGTTATTTATCGTTGCTAGTCGGCGCTTGGACCGCGCCAGACGACAGTAGTGGCACGCACCGGGTCGCCAGGAACAGTTGTTATATATATTGTAGCGCGAGTCGGGAGAGGTAGTAGTCGGTCGACAGTAGTAGCGGGTGGACGGTTGTACTGAGCGGGCGTCGGCGGCGTGCTCTGCTCGTCTCGCGACTCTGGTCACGGTTCGGGACGATGTATAGTATATTGTGTTATAATCAAAAGGTAGTGTGAAGCTGCATTGCGCAAATCTGATAACGTATGTTCATTGTACTTATTTTGTTCAACAACAAAAGCCCCACTATTACTTTTTTCTAAAGTAACTCTTGTCTTTTAACGAAAAACATTCACTTTTTAAAGACTACTTCCTATGGCATTTCCCTCCAAGGAGTGCAATTAATTACCAGCCAGCACTCATTCATTGCACACAGCTGTGTAAGGGGTATCTACAATTGAGGGGCGGATATAAATGCAATTTTTTTTTTTTGTTTTGTTTTTTTTTTTTTTTTTTTTTTTTTTTGTGTGTGTTGTAACCTCCCCGCAAAATTTAAACTAATGGACAATGTTATTTACGGACGCTAATGGACATTGCGCTAATTGTAACCTCGCCCACAATGAGAGGTATTGAAAATGGCAACAAAAATGTGACATTCGCAATCTGACTCAAATATAAATTCTTCACAACATTTAAAGTCCGTTCAGCGACAGGAAACTTCAATTAAACCGAAATATCGGTCTTTGGCCCTGTGCAAAACAATCAGAATTAAAGTCTTACCTCAGAATAAATGGATGTCACATTTCTGCTCTTGTTGTTGCGCAGCGCTTGGAGGAACTGCATTGCAAATAATAATATTCTCTTTTTTTTTGTGATTCTAGTGAAATTTTTCTTCAAAGAAGTGGAATGAAATGTGAAGTGCAACGAACTCTTTAGTTCAATAAAAAAATTAAATGTTTGAAAAATGCTTTTGAAATACATATTATTATTGGGGAACTTGTTGGAGAATAATTACAATAAATAAAATTCTTCATTATCTAATGATTATATTAATTAACAGTATACCTTATTCACCATCTTGACCAGTGTTGCCGACCGCCTACATCACACAACCGCACTCGGCTGCTACTACTGACCGACCGCTCTGCATGACGACTATTAGCGTACTGCACGCGACGACTACTGACAGAGTACAGCCCTCAACTAGACAGAGCTACAGACTCGCAACGACTGACTGACTGACTGACTGAGAACCGCTCGCAACACTCGCGCGGTCCAGCGCAAACTCTCTGGTCACAGATGCTACAATGTCTCGCCATCGCTGCTATGTTACATTACATACGTGTTTCAGTGTCTTTTTCATTGGGGTAACGATCTTTGGCTCTTTTTATTCTGAATACAGGGCCAAAGGTCAACGCTGCTGCCCTTACACAATTTATCACGTTTCATTATGTCTGTTGCAATGTTACATACGGTTCATTCTTTCATTAATCTTATCGTTGGGTTTGTTTTGTAGGGACGTTAACATTCTTCTGGCACATTTTTATTATCATCGGACTCTCTGCTATTTGTGCAGGGAGGTTATACCTGGGTCCATTTCCATTTCCATTTACATTTTAATATTGATAGACGTTTTGTGTTCTTTTTTGTTTCTTGTTGTTTTTCCTTCTTTTTTTTTGTTGTTTTTTTTTTTTTTTTGTTTTCTTTTTCCCGCTCTCACCACCACCGCCGCATCACGCCTTCCGTTTTCTTGGTTTCTTTTCTGTTCTTCAACTGCTTCAACATCACCGCGCCCCATTTCCACACCACAGCCATCAGCCTCCAAGACGGGCAGGCGCAGTGTGCCATTTCCGGCGCACAAGCACACCCGTACGGTACTCTCCTCGCCCCCACGCCACCAACAACACAGCGACCACGCGGCTTTCAGGCACGGCACGGCACGGCACCGGCGAAATGCGCCGCCCCCGCCCCTCCGCGCATATCCGTCCGTCTCGCCACGTTCACTGACAGCCGCGTCTGCGGCTACACCACAACACCGCTCCCCTCCCTGGCAACTCATTGTTTTTCTCCTCCTCTTTTGCACAAACCACAACGCCGAGCACAGGCGCAAGCCACCCACACCGCGCCCCTCCCCGTCCCGTCTTTGGCCGCCGCTCCTCGTTTCCTCGTTTGCCCCCTCCCATCTCCCGAAATGCCATGCCAGCAGCGTTACGCATGCCCCTCCCCTGTCCACACAACACTACCGCCAAACGAACAGCCTTCCGGGCCACATGCAGGGCACGCCCACCTCCAAACACTGCCAATTCACGGACGCACACACACACACACACACACACACACACACACACACACTTTCTCGACACCTTTCTGTACGGAGGGTGCGTCATCTCGACCGTGACAGAGTGACGGCAACTATCGACGATCCATTTCCCCCCACTGGTACAACATGTCCACCAACACCTACATACATCATTCAAGTACACAGACAATAGCATACACACAATGGGAGGGCACACGAACATGGACGGCACGGCACTGTCATACACTCTTCCTCAGAACCATATCAACAAACGTTACGTACATCCGGGAAAGCGAAAGCGAAAGCGAAAGCGAAAGCAAAGGCAAAGCCCAATGCAGCCGTCAAAGGTAACGTTCACCACGGCAGACACTTGCAGCCGCGCCGCCGTTAAACGCATTTCAGTGCGGCTCCAATACGCCTCCGACGCGGGAACGTTCCGTTGCTCTACGAATGCGTTTCTCCCCTTTTTCCCTTCCTCTCTCTTTTGCCCCCCCTCTGTCCTTTCCTCCTTGCACTCTTGCCTCATTCCTCACGTTCTGCCCAGACATTCGACCGATCAAAGTCAACCTTTCGTTACCGTTCTCAGCGCGACGGTGTACAACAGTATGACGGGTGTGCCCAAGACTTCGGTTCAGTTGCGTGACGCCGGTCTATCGCGCCGATCGACAGTTACTCAGGGGGCGACGGATCGGACCACGTCACCGACACACAAAACACTTTCAAACAAACAAATACATACATACCGGATGGACACAGACAAACACGTGTACAGACATTCGCCAAACAAACGACGACCGCCGCCGCCGTCGTCGTCGTCTAGCGTCGCGCTTACTGTACTGCACTGGACACGCGTGCATCTTGAATGACGACATCGGTGTGCGTGCGTCGTACGCAATCAGTCAGACACGGCTATCAAAAATCAGAGTCGAATGGTACATCATCGTGCGTGTCGCCGTACACGTACAGTACAATACAACAACAATGCGTCTTAATGGCACGTTCATTTCAACGTCACTCACACACCTCCACGCTGCAGTTGCGTCGCACCATTGTCAAACTCGGCGTACAGCAAAGGGAATAGTGGGCGGCAAAAACAACCAAACAAAAACATTTCACATTTCACCCTCGCCATGTATGATGTGCAAAAAACAAACCCGCAAACGGCCGTCGTTACGGCGACACAAAAGTCGCCGATCGCACTGTCCCCCCTCGCAGACAGGTAACACACACACACACACACCCCAACACCAATGGGTCAAAAACCACTCCAACGAGGCGTGCCACCATTCCACGCCACGGCGACCAACCTCGTGGCCGTACCCCGCAACACGCTTTGACGCGCCCCCCCCCACCCACAATCAAAATGCACACATACATCACAGCCGTCCACACAAACAACAACAACAATTCCGCCCTTCCCGCAAAAGGCAAGTTGGTGGCCCTGAAAAGGGCCGTTTTGCCGCTCTCGCAACGGAGGAGCCTTCTCCATCCTTCCATTCCAGAGCCACCTCCTTACTTGGAGCTCGTGTACTTGGTCACCGCCTTCGTGCCCTCGCTCACGGCGTGCTTGGCCAGCTCGCCAGGCAGCAACAGCCGCACAGCGGTCTGGATCTCGCGGGACGTGATGGTCGAGCGCTTGTTGTAGTGCGCCAGGCGAGAAGCCTCGGCCGCAATGCGCTCGAAAATGTCGTTCACGAAGCTGTTCATGATGCTCATCGCCTTCGACGAGATGCCCGTGTCAGGGTGCACCTGCTTCAGCACCTTGTAGATGTAGATGGCATAGCTCTCCTTCCTCTTGCGCTTCTTCTTCTTGTCGCCCTTCGAAATGTTCTTCTGCGCCTTGCCAGCCTTCTTGGCGGCCTTCCCGCTAGTCTTGGGCGGCATCTCGAACGAACGTACGGCAGCAGCAACACCAGTAGCAAGCGCTCCGCTCTAGTCAGCGTCTCCCCACACAGTGGCACCCGCCGCCAGCCGCCGCCGCACCTTTACCAGCTCGCCCTGTTGCGGCCGCCGACCAATGGGGCGCGCGCGCAACCGGCCGCCGCACCCGAGCCCATAAAGCACCCCCACCCCTGCTGCGCCGGCACGCACTCCGCTGCTCGACTCGCTGCCGCTCGCACCGGTCGTTTTCGTTTCCGTTTCGTGTGCACCGTCGCTAGCCCAATCGCCATGTCCGGACGCGGAAAGGGAGGCAAAGTCAAGGGCAAGTCAAAGTCCCGCTCAAGCAGGGCTGGGCTCCAGTTCCCGGTCGGCAGAATCCACCGCCTCCTGCGCAAGGGAAACTACGCAGAGCGCGTCGGCGCCGGGGCGCCCGTCTACCTCGCCGCCGTCATGGAGTACCTCGCGGCTGAGGTGCTCGAGCTGGCCGGAAACGCGGCCCGCGACAACAAGAAGACGCGCATCATCCCGCGCCACCTGCAGCTTGCCATCCGCAACGACGAGGAGCTCAACAAGCTCCTGTCGGGCGTCACCATCGCACAGGGTGGTGTCCTGCCCAACATCCAGGCCGTCCTGCTGCCAAAGAAGACCGAGAAGAAGGCCTAAAGGAGGCCAGGCAATCGCAGCGCCGCGTGCTCCCCTGCACGCAACGCGCTTTGCCGGCTCGGCTCGGCCCACAACAATCGGCCCTTTTCAGGGCCACCACACAAACCTACGTCCAAAGCAAAATTTCAGTCGTCCTCGCCGCACCTTGTTTTGTTTTTAACTTTGCACTTTCACAGCACAGCCGCCGCCGGCGCACGTCCGCCATCTTGTCGTCCACACAGCCCGTGTGGCCCAACACACACATTTTGCACGGTCGCAGTCGCCTTCCAAACGACAACGGCAGCAATAATGACCATTGTTAAAGGGAGGCGTGTCGACACACCGCCCTCCACTCCCGCGCGCCGCAACGGCCGTCGACACGAACGAAACAGCTGATCCGGCCGCCTATGCCCACACGCCTAACACACAGAGCCAGACCACGCAAGCAAATAATCACCGCCTCTCGCACAACAACACACAGCCCGCCATCTCCATCGCGATCGATACAAAGACACACAATAACAAACACACAAACGAAGCAGCTCCACTCTCTCACACACACACACACAGCCAGCCAGCCACATGACACGTTTCCTTTCCTTCTCCCCTCCCAGCCACATCACGTCGCTCAAACGGAAAGAAACAAACAAACAACACAGCGCACACACGCAGCAACAACAACACAGACTCTTTCGCACTTTTCAACTTCCGAACAGTGTGGTGGCCCTGAAAAGGGCCGTTTTCTAGTCTCTCCCACCCACAAGCACGGCCGCGGGAAGGCCAGCGCCCGCTGCGACGCAGCCTAACCGCCGAAACCGTACAGGGTGCGCCCCTGCCTCTTCAGGGCGTACACCACGTCCATGGCCGTCACAGTCTTGCGCTTGGCGTGCTCAGTGTACGTCACCGCGTCGCGGATCACGTTCTCCAGGAACACCTTCAGCACCCCGCGGGTCTCCTCGTAGATCAGACCAGAGATGCGCTTCACGCCGCCCCTGCGAGCCAGGCGGCGGATGGCGGGCTTCGTGATGCCCTGGATGTTGTCGCGCAACACCTTGCGGTGCCGCTTGGCGCCACCCTTGCCGAGCCCCTTTCCTCCCTTGCCGCGGCCTGTCATCCTTCCTTCCTCGGGCAAAGCAAAACGTGCACAAACAGCAGCTGCAGCGGCTGGCGAGTCGGCTACGGTCTGCGCCCAGCGCGCCCGCCGCCCCCCTATATAGACTCTGGCCCGCCCTCCCCCCACCACGCGCAACCGAGGGCATATAAGCGCAGCACGGAGGCGCGCGGTACGTGATTAAGGGGATAGACTCACGAACCCCGACCGACACGGTACACAACGAACTCTCTGCTCTTGGGTGGGAGTGCATTCGGGTAAACCGGATGTCAGAGTTCGGCACAGCGAGACCGTCACATAACTACATGGCGGAGCTGGCCGACACGGCCAAATCCCGCGACCTGCTGAAGTTAAAATTATTTCTTCACATGGTCGTTAATGTAGAGGTGTACAACACGCCGCGCACCCCCCAACAATGCCACAACTGCCAGCGCTATGCGCACGCGGGTATCAGATGCGGTCTCGCACCCCGCTGCCGCATTTGCGCCGGCGGTCACACAACCCAACGCTGCAAACTCCCCAATACAGCACCTCGCAAGTGCGCCAACTGTGGTGCTGCCCATCCGGCAAACTACAGAGGGTGCATTGCATACAAAGCAGCTCTGAGGCGCAAAATCGCCAAACATGCGAAACCAACCGCCATCACAGTTCCAAAACCGCCCCTGCGCCCAGTAAGAAGTGGTTTATCCTTCGCTGGAGCGGTCGCTGGCAGCCCCAGCAGCGCGGGACGGTCAGAGGAGCCCCAGAGCTCAGAACACGCTCAGCAAACACCCCCAGCAACAGGCACACAACAGACATGCACAACAAATGACACCACACCCGCACCGGGCACACCGCACGAGACAAGCAACAACACCACCCTACCCCCTGAGATCGCGAACTGCAGCCCACCACAGGCTACAGAAAACGCACACACACAGGGACAACCACAGCGCCAGAGGAGGAGGAGAAGGAGAAACAGCCGCAGCACGAGGAACACGACCGCACCACAACAATTACACAGGCAACAGAACACCAACACCCACGAACACATCCCGGACACCAACTCAACAACCCACATAACACACCCACTCACCTCAGAAAATACACAGCCGCCCACAACTGCCACACGAACAACCGACTCGCAGGCCAGCCCTCACCAAACGCCAACACTGGAACAAGCGGCCGCTAACACGACCAACAACTCCCAGGCCGACATGACCAACATCACAACAACATTCCAGAGAGTAATGGAAACATTATTCCCCGGACGCACGACCACCGAAATAGTCACGAAGATTATGGGGTGTGTCTCACAACTCTTTAAGCAGTTCATGTCGGGTACGCTCAACTGGACTAGCTTCCAAGCCACTATCACACCGCTCTTTACACTACTACATGGATAATACACCACACCAGCCCCGAAACGCAGACTTAAACACAGTCACACAGATCCTGTTTTGGAATGCCAACGGGATCGCAAACAAAAAAGCCGAGATGGCCGCGTTCATGGAGCGAAAGGGTATCCGAATCGCTCTTGTGAACGAAACACTGCTTACGCCTCGCAAACAACTAAACCTCCCAGGTTATTGCGTCTATCGTACCGACCGAGCGGATGGCAGGAGGGGAGGCGGCACGGCAATCATTATACACAGAGACATAGACCACACGAACATCGAGCTCCCAGCACTTGAAAGACTGGAGGCTACGGCCGTTAGGGTCAAGTTCAACGGAGCCAACACCACACTGGTATCGCTATACAATCCTCCTAAAAACATAGTAACACGCGATATCAGCACAGTACTCAACATGGCACCGCGGGTAATAGCCGCTGGAGACCTCAACGCAAAACACCCCGATTGGAACTCACGAATACGAACCTCCAACGGCAAGAAACTGTACGAACACGCACTAGGCCGAAACTACATTATACTTGGGCCGGACGTTCCGACGTTCGTGCCTACACAGGCCCGACATAGGCCAGACGTGTTAGACATAGCCCTCATAAAGGGCATCACATGCACTCTCAACCTAACGGTTGAAAACGATCTGGACTCAGACCACATGCCTGTAATACTGCACATGGAAGAGACACTGCAGGACATTGAACCACGCAGGATGCTTAACTACAAACGTGCGAACTGGACACTGTTCAAGGAAACGCTTGATAGTCGCATTCCTGACACTCACGAAATTAACAACACACAGCAAATCGATGAGGCTGTGGAGGCTCTCACAACTGCCGTCCAAGACGCAATGACTGACGCCATTCCATTTACAACACCAAGACAACACTCGACGGCCCTGCCCCAGGAAATCCTGGGCCTTATCTCAATGAGGAACCGCCTCAGGAGATACTGGCAGCGTACCAGGCGTCCGTTCTATAAACTGCACGTCAACAGACTCCAGGGCATAATACGGAATAAAATCCAAACATTCAGAAACGAACAATGGGGACAGAGACTCGCTCGGCTGGATACCACACGTCCTGGCGTGTGGCAGCTGGCCAGACACTTCACCAGGGAGAAACATTACATTCCCACGTTACAAGGACCAGACGGCCCAGCCTACTCCGCGACGGAGAAGGCAGAGCTTATGGCCACAACACTTGCAGCGTCCTTCATGCCGAATCTGGTTCCTTCAGACCCAGCATTCACACTTGAAACGGACCAGGAGGTTACACGACTTGTAGCCCAGCCCTCGCGCGACGTAATCAGACGTGCTAGCACAAATGAAGTCACATGGGCTATCAAGCACACCAACGCTAGAAAAGCCCCTGGGCCTGATGGCATTCAAAACCGTGTCCTCCAGGAGTTCACGGATAAAGCCGTAGAATACCTCACACACCTAACGAATGCCATCCTGACACACCAACACTTCCCTGACTTTTGGAAGGCGGCCAAGGTCCTGATGTTCAGGAAGCCAGGGAAAGACCACTCCCTCCCACAAAATTACCGTCCCATCAGTCTGCTGTGCTCGCTCAGCAAGATTGTTGAGAAGGTAATACTTAAACGTATCACTAGGCATTGCATCGCCAACGACACCCTAAGACCGGAGCAATTCGGCTTTAGGAATCACCACTCGACAACACAACAACTCCTCCGCGTAGTCGAACATATAACACACGGCTACAACATGAACAAAGCCACAGGGGCCGTGTTCCTAGACATCGAAAAGGCTTTCGATCGTCTCTGGCACAACGGACTCATACGCAAACTAAGCGAAGCTGGTTTCCCAGACGGACTCGTACGTCTCATACACTCATATCTCACGAACAGATGTTTCAACACTAACGTGCAGGATAAACAATCAACACAACACGGTATCCAAGCTGGAGTACCCCAAGGAAGCATTCTGGGGCCCATCTTGTTTAACCTGTACATTAATGACTACCCAGCGACACGAAACACGACGTTAGCCGTCTACGCGGATGACACAGCCATCCTCGCGCAAGACTGGAAACCGTCGAACATCAACTCACGAATACAGACAGCACTCAGAACAGCTGAGCCTTGGCTGGAGCGATGGCGTATTAAAGTAAACGTCGACAAGTGCGAAGCAGTTCTGTTCACACGCAGACCGAAACTACTGCGCAAACACCAACACTGTAGACCGATAACACTACATACACGCCCAATACGTTTCCGAGAGAAAGTCAGATACCTTGGTGTCTGGCTGGACCGGAAACTTACATGGGGGGACCACATCGAATACGTTGCCAACCGAGCGCACGCGAGGCTCAAACAGCTCTACCCAATGCTCAACAGGGAAAGCACACTGAATAGGAGGGTGTCGAGGTCCTTATACACTACACTGATTAGACCTCTGATGACGTACGCAGCTCCCGTCTGGGGATATGCAGCTCCCACACGACTGCGCCGCCTGCAGATCATACAGAACAAAGTGCTACGAATCATTAGCAATGCTCCACGCTACACACGCACCGTGGATCTTCACCATGAATACCGCCTTGATACCCTCAAGGAAGTATTCAAGAAACACGCTAAACACGCTACACGACTATACAGGAACTCGAGACACTCGAACAATCCTTTCATCCTCACTCTGGGAAACTACGATCACAACCACAGGTGGAAACACAAGCGACCAAAGACACTGCTAGCTAGGGCATAACCACCTATGGTAAACTAACATACGCAAACAGCGACAAACGTCGGTAAGCCCCTGCATAACAGCAATACTGACTGGCAACTACCAGCTGCTATTAGAGCCGACCAACAGGCCACAGCAGGGACACCGACGAGCTCGCCCACAGACGCACGAACAATCTCCCAACACTCCCCCACACTGTGCCTCCGGTATATGACCTATCGGACACAAGACCGATAACAAACATAACTGTTGCAGGTCGCAGGACGCTGAACGAGGACTCTGTACCAGCACCCAGCGCCAGCCGCCGAGCAGCACAAACGCACAACGTCAAGGTATCGACATGCATGATACCCACTACTAACAAAGCCTATCCTTGCACAACCTATCGCAGGCAGCAAGACAACCGCTACTGCTCTTGCCGCCCGACCTAACTTTCGCAGAGGTTTTTTTCCCTTGGCTCTTGCCTTGGCACTTTTTTTCCTCTGCCCTTCAAACCGCTACCCTTCGTCAGATTTCGTCCAATCTATCTCCAGATGAGCGCGTATTAATGGTTAATCCTAACCAGACGTACGCAAACATCGCAGTACCCACATCCTGCGACACCTCACTTTAGTGAATACTAACCCTTATGCAGAGATGGCAGTAGACCTTTTGTGTTGGCCATCATGCCGGTGTGGGCGTGGAGGGGCTCCACCTCTTGTTAAAAAAAAAGCGCGCGGGCCCGTTGTCAAGGCAGCACCGGACGCCGCGCCGCACCTAACCTCCACGCACGCACGCCGCTCCGCTACCGCTACCGCTATGGCCCGCACAAAGCAAACGGCCCGCAAGTCCACCGGCGGAAAGGCGCCGCGCAAACAGCTCGCCACCAAGGCGGCGAGGAAGAGCGCGCCCGCCACCGGAGGCGTCAAGAAGCCCCACCGCTACAGGCCGGGCACCGTCGCCCTGCGAGAAATCAGGCGCTACCAGAAGAGCACAGAGCTGCTCATCCGCAAGCTGCCATTCCAGCGCCTAGTGCGCGAGATCGCCCAGGACTTCAAGACCGACCTGCGCTTCCAGAGCTCCGCAGTCATGGCCCTGCAGGAGGCCAGCGAGGCCTACCTCGTCGGCCTCTTCGAAGACACCAACCTGTGCGCAATCCACGCCAAGCGCGTCACCATCATGCCCAAGGACATCCAGCTCGCGCGCCGCATCCGCGGCGAGCGCGCCTAAACCGCGCCGCGGCACCGCACCGCACAAACAAAAACGGCCCTTTTCAGGGCCACTAACATCTCTCCGTCGCGAGCAAACTTTGTCGGTCGCCTGCCTCTCGCCCCGCAACCCAAAAACAAAAACCACCACTTCCCGTCCGTCCGCCACACCCGCTCACTCTGCCTGCCTGCTAGCAGCGCGCAACAATCACACATCATCCCTCCCCGGCGCTCAAAGCGCACAATACCCAACGGCCGACGTCACACCGCACGGGTGGCTGGCCGGCCGCCGCTTTCGTTTCGAAAACAAAAAAAAACCCGCACTCCAACTCCGACGGCCAACGGCCAGGCAGGCGCGCTCGCTCGCTCTACACGCCACCGAAATCCCCCGCCGACTCCTTCCACATCTCAACGTGCCCCCCGTTGCAAAACATAACACACACACACAAAGAAACAAAACAAAGACCAGACACGACTCGACAAGACAGACATCCGAGAAGAACGAACGCAGGCAAGCCAACCAACGTATTCAAACAAAACAACGTGACAGAAAACCAACCGTCGGCCGCCGCCACAAACACGGCGACAATCAACCACGACAACAACAACAACAACAACAACAACAACAACACCGCTTACCGCTACCGCCGCCCACACCCGCCACCGACCCCCGCAATCCAACCACCACGGCACGCAAACAGCATCCCCACGGGCATACAGAAACGCCAGACAGACACCCACACCAGACGCAACACGACAATCAAAACCTTCCCCGACGTGCTTTGATGGCCCTGAGAAGGGCCGTTTTGGGCCGCGCGTCTCTTGCGCGCCACTAGACGACGACGGGGGGTGGGGACGACGGAGTCAAGCGCCAAACCCTTCCTTTCTCCCATCTCTTTCTCCTCTACTCTACTTCTTCTTCTTGGGCGAAGCCTTCGCCTTAGACGGCGTCGTCGCCTTCTTCGGGCGCGGCGCCTTCGGCTTCTTCGTCGGAACCTTGGCGGCCTTCTTCGCCTTCGACGGCGACTTGGCCTTGGCCGGCTTGGCCGCAGCCGCCTTCTTCGCACCCGCGGGAGCGGCCGACGCCGCAGACGCCTTCTTGGCGGCGCCCGCCTTCCGACCGGTCGCCGCCTTCACGCCACCAGCCTTCTTTGCGCCGGCCGCACGGGCGCCCTTCTTCTCCTTGCTGGCCGGAGCGGCGCGCTTCTTCTTGGCACCGCCAGCACGAGCCTTGCCGCCCTCGGCCGCCCCCCCGCCGCCGGCGCCGGCGAGCTTGAACGAGCCGGACGCGCCCTTCCCCTTCGTCTGCACCAGCTCGCCCGCCACGACGGCCGACTTGAGGTACTTCTTGATAAACGGCGCCAGCTTCTCCGCGTCCAGCTTGTAGTGCGCGGCTATGTACTTCTTGATCGCCTGCAGCGACGACCCGCCGCGCTCCTTCAGACTCTTGCTGGCGGCCGTCACCATCTCAGAGGTGCGCGGGTGCGCAGGCTTGGCGCGCGGCTTCTTCGCAGACGACGCAGACTTGGCCTTCTTCGTAGTGCCGGTGGCGGCGGGTGCCGCAGCAGTCTCGTTCGTAGCCGCCTGATCTGCCATTTCGACGACGCGCGTAACACACAGCGAGAGCGAGAGCGAGCGGGACGGCAGGCAGGCACGCAAGCACAGCACAGCAGCAGAGCAGAGAATCACACGGCCCAGCCAGTGTCGCGGGCGGGCGCGGACGGCCGAGAGAGCGGCCGCCACTCTGCGCGCCGCCGCGCCGCGCCTCCCGCGCTTGCTACCACTCGAAATCGTGATGTCGGAAGGGGAGGATGTGCGATTGCGTGCTCGTGAGTCTGGTGCTCATGCACCAGGAACACCTGTGCCGGCCGGCCGCGGTTTGACGGGGCTTGCTCCGTCGACCGCCCCGCCATCAGCCGGCACGTCTACGATGACCCGACCCGGCGCGAGGGGAAGTATTAGTACCCTCGCGTCGGAGATGAATATGGACCATGATATGGATTTTACTCCGGACCTACCTGAGGACGACGAACCTGCCGAGACTCCTACAGCCTCGAGAGAAGCGAAAAACCACCGACGAGGGGACCGTAGCCATTCTACAGACGGCCGCGAAGACCACGGCAGCACAGCCGCAGCGGACTTCCAGATTCCGCCACGGAAGAAGCAGGCGCGGCATCAACAGCTTATAGTGGCCAGAGAACTTGATGTAACTAACTGGTATGAGCCCCTAAGAGGGACGGGAGTGTCACTAGACGCCGCAAATGATGATTTAGTGGAGAAACAGCGACAGAGAGATGAACAACAGCGGCGGCAAAACACGCCTGCAGATCCCGAAAATGACCATGACATGGAAGCAGATGCTCCACCAGTACCACCTGCAGGACCCAAGAGGATTCCGCCGATAACTCTGCGGTACAAGGAGTCTTACAAGCAGCTGCACACGTGGCTCAAGACGAACTGTAAGGCGACATTTACAGTGCGACAGACGGGCGGAGAGACGTTGAAACTGCTATTAAACACAACTGAAGACTATGTTAACGTCGTGGGAAAGCTTGGGGAAGAAGGGATTCCCATGTACACGACGCCAGCGGTCCGGCCACCAACGATAAAGACGCTGATAAAGGGAATACCGATGACTGTGACACACGCAGAACTTAAAGAAGAGTTAGAAGAGTTGGGATATGTTGCTACAGTGATCGAGAATCACAAGATGCCGGGAACTAATCAACTCACTGGGCACCGTGTTGTGATACTACCGGATACGACCGAACATCGCGGCATCTTTCAACTCACTCGTATCTACGATCTTTCAGTGAAAGTTGAACGACTGAGAAGACCACGCGGACATATACAATGTTACAGATGCCAAGGATTCAATCATGTTGCCCGCTATTGCACCATGCCACCAGTGTGCGTAAAATGCGGCGCGGGACATGACAGCCGTGAATGTACGCGGTCACGAGAAGAGGCGCCGACGTGTGGGCTCTGTGGCGGGGCTCATCCCGCTAATTATCGAACGTGCCCCAAGCACAAGGAGGCAAGTCGACGATTTAGAGGACTACCACTGCTGAAGCCATCTACGCGCCGGCAGCGACCGCCGCCGCCACCGCCGACCGTGGACCAGAGCAGCTGGCCCACGCCGATGCAGCACCGCGCCAACAGGCTGCGCACAGAGCTCACGGCAGCGGAAGTCCTAAAACAGGGCCTCCAGCCGCGCGCGTCAACGTCAATCCCGGCGTCACAGCGCCAAACTGTGCCGCCAAGTTATGGACCACAGCCGGCAAACGCACGCAGACAGCCGTCACCACCACCGAGGACGGATCAGCCTGATCTACAGGTACTACTTGCGCAAATTGCATCTACCCTTGCAGAGGTGAGTAGAGCGCTTGTGCAGCTGCCACAAACCATCGCCGCCACCATTGAGGCGACGCTCAGCAGAACGCAAATAGTAACTAAAGACGTGACCATGCAGCATGCCTAGGCTGCCACGACTCGATAATCTACGTATAATGACGTACAATGCGGACAATCTGACTAATGACGTGCTTGAGCTGCGACAGTTTATTACGGACTACAACATAGACATTTGTCTAGTGAACGAGACTTTTCTGAAGCCAGGGATTCGATCTAACATTCCAAATTATAAGTGTTATAGGACGGACAGATTGACGCACGGCGGCGGCACCGCTATTTTCATTCGCCGTTCAATTAGTCATCATGAAGCGCCTCCACCAATCACGCGCCACATCGAAACGACAGCTATCATTGTAGACACTCAAAATGGACCAATCACATTCATCTCCGTCTATCGCAGTCCACGTCACATTCTTGACATTGATGACGCAAGAGAATTGTTACGGACGCCAGGCCGACTTTTTATCGCCGGCGATCTGAATTCAAAACATGCCGCCTGGAATTCTCTCGTAACAAATATGAGTGGCCGCCTCCTATTACAGGCAACGGAAGAAGCTAATGCGTACGTTTGTGGCCCCGACGAGCCGACGTGTTTTCCATCACGCGGCCGACCTGACATAATTGACATCTCCATCACTAAAGGCATTCCACATTTCATGACCGCAGAAGTAGTGCATGCATTAAACTCAAACCATCTACCTGTCATTTTCACCCTTCACGTCACACCTGTACAGCACCCAGGCCGCCTAAATCTACGACGCACGAACTGGGACTCCTTCCGTGAACATGTCACATTTTCAATAGATGTAATTCAAGACGAAGATGACATTACTGAACAATCAATTACTGCATTCACCGACACCATCACAGAAGCATTGAATCTTTCGACACCGCCACCTAAGCCGCCGCATTTACCGACACCAGGACTGCCGCAACACATTCTCGATTCAATACGACGGCGCAACAGACTATGCAGAGAATGGCGACTAACACGAAATCCGCAGCTCAAGAGACAAATTAACCAGTTACGACGCGAAATTAAGGCAGCACTCATCGACTACAGAAACCAGCAGTGGGCAGCTAAACTACGCGCCTTCACACCCGATCCTATGCATTGGCACATGATAAAATTCTTCACAAATCGCAGGACCACAATACCGCCGCTCCAGACACAAGACAGGACTGCATACAGACCGGAAGACAAGGCCAACATGCTCGCTGACACTTTTGAACAGAACTTTCAACCGCAAAACGACAGAGTTGACCAACAGAGAGTCGAACGAATTGAAAGAGAGGCTGACGAACTACTCCGCACGTATGATGACGACTAAGACGAAGAGGAAAACGAAATAACACCTACCACCGCAAGAGAAGTTCAGGCTGCCATACGGATGCTACCGCCGAACAAGGCCCCCGGCGTTGACGACATACAAGGTCGTGTACTCAAACAACTCCCGTGGACAGCGATCGTACGACTTGCAGCCATCTTCAACTGGATTTTCACCTCATCTACATATCCATCACAGTGGAAACATTCAATAGTAGTCGCCGTACCTAAACCTGGAAAAGACAGACGTCATCCGCAGAACTATCGACCAATCAGCCTGTTACCACACATCAGTAAACTGTTCGAACGCATATTTCTTGCACGACTACAGAACGTCATCACCAGAACAGAAGCATTACCGCAAGAACAATTTGGATTTCGCAGTGGCCACAGCACAACACAACAAATTCTCCGAGTAGTACATTACATCATTGAAGCATTCAATCGAAAAGAATTTTGTGGAGCAGTCCTTCTTGATGTGACCAAAGCGTTCGACACAGTATGGCATAAAGGACTCATCTGGAAACTTCATCACCTGCACTTTCCGAAACCATTCATTCGCCTACTCGCCTCATACCTGCAAGGACGTACTTTCGCTGTCAGGATGGATGACGCACTATCGACGCCACGACAAATCAACGCCGGGGTACCCCAAGGATCGGTCCTTGGGCCGATCCTCTACTCACTATTCACGACCGACATACCGACGCAACCACGAGTAGAAAAAGCAATCTACGCCGATGACACTGTAATCTACACACGCAGCCGCTGGAGAGAAGTTTTGGTGCCGCGGTTGCAGAGCGCACTGAATTCACTTGAACAATGGGCAGCAAAATGGCGGATAACATTCAACCCGACGAAGACACAGGCGGTGATTTTCACTAGGAAGAAGACAATGCCAGCTCGTCACCTCCGACTTTACAACACGCAGCTGCCGTGGGACACATCAGCGCGGTATCTCGGCGTCATTCTCGACAAACGACTAACATGGAAACTACAAATTGACGACGTCAGAGCAAAAATCAACCAACGACTCGGCGCATTGTATCCACTCATCAATGAGACTTCTGACTTATCCATTGAAAACGGCCTCCTGATTTTTAGGATGTACATCAGACCGGTAATGGATTATGCCAGTGAAGTATGGGGATGTGCGGCAAAGACCCACATTCAGAGACTACAGTCACTACAAAACAAAATCCTACGAAGAGTTTTTCATGTTCATTCGCAATTTCCACATCGATTTCTACAAGACGCCGCGGACGAAAAAGAAGTACTACAGAGACATAAGGACCAAGCACGAAGATTTTACGACCGTGCACATGACGCAGATAACCCACTCATTAGACAATTGACGGAACCACAACCGGCGCGGGACAAATACAGAAGACCGATAGCATTACTTGACCGCTGATGAAGCAAGAAGCCTAAAACATGACCTCTCTCAGCCTGAAAAAACGGGCTCCGCAGTAAAAAAGCTCCAAAAAGTAAAAATAAAAAACTCCGCAAAAACAAGAAAGTCACACTCCCGTCCCACAAACACACAAGACACTGCTCAATAAAGATGACCAAATTTTCACACATGTTCCCCAGAAGAAGCAGGCAATGCTAACAAGTAAATCCTGCAATAAAATAGCTGTAAAACTTAGCCATAAGAAAGTGGACGGAGCGCTTGCTACCGCCCAACGTCCGACAGCCTGTGCGGAGCAGCCCCAAACCTGCGCCACAACCGCCCGCGCCTTTCAAACCACCGAGGATGGGGCTACACACAGCCACACCACAGTCGCCAACCAGTCGCCACGGCAGCGCCGCAAACCACGGCCAAACTGCAGCTACCGCGCGCTACAGCCTGGGTCGGCCCGCCGAGAATCGCCGCCCCCGCCCAAATGCCGCCCCCACAGCCCCAGCCGACGACCCGCCACAATGGCCAAACCTTCGGCAAAACTCCCACACCGTCGCCGCGGCAGCCCGGCCAGCGCGGCCGGCGCCACAGCCACACAAGCCGAGGCGTGCGGCGATGACGGCCGTGCAAACGCGCCTCCGCCGCCCCATCGCCTTCCGTCGCCCTCCCGCCGTTTCCCGATCGGCCCGCAGCCGTCGGGCCACATCGCGCGCCGTCCTCCTCCTCTCGCCCGCCAACATTCACAGCCGTTTCTCAACAATTGCCCGCCGCAAACGGACGCCGCCTGCGCAACAGGCGCCGCCGCCCCTCGCCGCTTCCGACCCAACCCCTCGACCGAGGCAAACCGCAATCCGAATCTACAGACCAACCCAATCTGCCGTCAGCACACACGACAGCCGACCTTACACGTTACGCGTTACACATTACGTTTACACGTCTAGGTTAGGTTAGGTTAGGTTAGGTTAGGTTAGGTGGACGTGGGTTAGGTTAAGCGTCAAACTTAGGTTAAGCATTCAAACACGTCAGGCGTCACAGGCTAGGTTAGGTTAGGTTAGGTTAGGTTAGGTTAGGTTACACGTTAGGTTAAGGGGTCAGTGCTAGGTTAAGAAGCGTCAAACGTAGGTTAAAAAAAAAAAAAAGCGTTCAAACGTGAGGCGTGAGCCGGACAGCTTACCTTACGTAGACGTTAGGGGCTCACAGGCTGAGCTCACCTCACCTCGCCACACCACGGGTTAGGTTCGGTTCGCTCGGCTCAGCGTAAAGCGCCGAGGTCAGGGTTACGTTCGTTCACCTTCGGGCGCCACACTTTCGGTTGAAAGGTCGCGACGGGACGACGTCGGCAGGCACGCCGCAAACGAACAAAAACGTACAGACGACGTCGAAAACCGCCGACAGACGGGGGAGCAGCACGACCACGACCAGATACCGAGCGCGAACGAGACACACGCGAACCACCCCCACCGGCCAAAGGGCACCACACAACAACCCAGAGAGCACCACGTGTCGACACCAGAGCAACCCGCCGCTCACGCGACATGGCTGGCACCGAAGGGCAACCGCCCGCAACTGCGCTTTCCGCGCCGGCCCGGATGCACGTCGTGCTACAACAACACCACTACCGTACACAGCCGCTGTTCACAACATCACTATCATGCGCGCCCGCGGCTCGCCGCCGTCGCAGTCGCAGTCGCAGCCGCAGCCGCAGCCCCAACGCCAGCACTTTTGCACCACCATTCACACGCACCGCAACACAGCTCGCCGACACAGCCGAACAAAACAAACACCACACAACAACAGCAGCAACAACGCCGCCGCCTCTACTTGTGCCGGCGACCCACCCCGCCGATGGCGCACCTTTCGCCAGCCGGCAATCGACACACACGCACCCACCCACCCACCCACCCCCCCGGGGCCCAGTGCAAAAAAAAAAAAAACCACACAAAAACAAAAAAAACACAACAAAAACAAAACAACACAAACGACACGGGAAGCGCACACCGCCACTTCGCGCGCACGCCACCAACCAGTCGTCGTCTCAAAATAACAAACACAAACAAAATAAACTAACAACTAGGGCAACACAAAACAAAAACGCCTCGCACGAACCGCCCACAAAAAGGACAAGCACACGCACAGCCTCTGCTGACGACCACGACGCAGCGGCACGCTGCTCCTGTCCCGCGCCCCGCGCCCCACTCGATTCACAACTCACGCGACACCGTCAACGACGGGCTCGCTTCCCGCAACCTACCACCTTTCCGCCACGACGCACAGCCCCAGCCCCACCCGACGACGCCCGTGCCAACGACTGCACTTCCACCACCGCCTCCCCCTTCCCCCCCAAAACACACACACACACACACACACAGCCAGCCAAAAACGCACTCGCGACCCACACATGCACGTGCATCGGCACACGCCAACCAGTCAACGTCGACAACCACACGCAAGGCTCGAAACGAAACCGGCGTCCTTCCACGTTGCCATCAAGCTACGCGACACAAGACACAAGGAACCAACACAACAGCCGGCCCCACTAATTCCCACTCTCACGCCGCAAAAAGCACACCGAAACCGCCAAACGCACGCACATTCCCCTTCGCACTGACACCGACCGGCTCGCTACCACACACCTCTCGGCAGCCGTTTCACGCCAATTCGCCACACCGCCCACACAGTCGACAAGCGCCCGCCCTGTACGGCACACGCAACGACGCAGCGCAGCAAAGGGCGCCCGCAACACATACCTCTCCGCCGCCCGACGCGCCAACCGCCACACCACACCGCCAGCCACTCGCAAATTGTGCACTGCCACCAGCCACACGTCCAACACGCCGCGCCGCCTCCGGCCACCCGCCAGGGGGCGCTCACGTCCGCGACAACAGCGCGGCCCGCCGGGCCGGGCCGAACCGAACCGAACCGGGCCGCCGCTGCTCTGCACTCGGCACGGCCACACCCTGCTGCAGACCGGGCTCGTCTCTCTGTACGCGTCTGCCTGCGCATCAACACAACACGACCTTTTTTTTTTTTTTTTTTTTTTTTCCTTCTTCCTCTCTACCGCCACCCCTTCTTCTCGCGTTTTTACTCGTTGTTGCAGCAGCGGCGCACACCTACACATCCACAGCCCCAGCCGAGCCGGCCTCACCTCAGGGCCCGCCGCCAGCGTCTCCTCCTCGGGCACAGGTGCGGTGCTGTGGCCGCCCATCCAACCGCATTGCTGGCCGTCCAGCCGCCAGGCGTTCCCACTGCCGCGAGCCACGCCGCGCACCGACCCTGCTGCAGAAAACGAAGCATAGCCAGAGACCGACCGGTACACAAAGCAAGCCGTCGCCTCGCCTCTTGTCCTTCCTGCCTTCCTTCCGCCCCCGCCCTTCTCACACCACCGCCTCTCCACTTTCGCCCCCCCCCCCTCCTTTTTTTTGTTTTCTTCTTTCTTTCTTCCTTTCTTTCTTTCTTTGGCCCTCTCTCCTTCCCGCCATGGCGGTTACGGCACCGCCTGCAGCGGCAGATTTTTTGCGCCCACAAGCCTACTCCTACCACCATTAACCTTGCCCTGCCCTGCCCTGCCCATCAACGTCGCAGTCGAACCGACGCTTGCCAACACACTGCCCACGTTCCTTTCTCTTTTCGGCCTACGCCCATTACGCGCCGCCGCCACAGCACCTTCCCTTCCCACAACACACCGACGTCACCACACGCACCCAAAACAGGGGCCACGACCGTGTTCCTCGCCCACTCCCATCCCGCACGGTACGCACATTCCCAACTACTACCGCGCACCCTCCCTTTCCAATCTGTGTGTCTCTGTGTCCTGTCCGCGCGTGACGCCTCTCAACATCCGCCGTCCCCCGTCCCGTTTTCGCCCCCATGCCGTCGTCGCGCCGCCTCCTCCCCGTCCACCGCCGCCCCTGTCCGCCCCGCACCACACCATACACCGCTGCTTGTCCCGGCCGTTGCCACCAAAGGCGCCGACCGCAAACGCGCCACGCCGCAGCCCCCGTGCGTCTCGCGCTCGCTTGCATCTCCGTGCCGGCGCTGCCTCTCTTCCCGCTCGCACTCGACCTCGACAACACAGTCTTTGGCTCCGCCACTGCGTGTTCCGGTGGTACGCACGCTGCAACACGTACGTATTCATTACCAGAGCGATAGCGAGGCATGACAGCATCTCTGTCTGACCAGGGAGTTATTTATCGTTGCTAGTCGGCGCTTGGACCGCGCCAGACGACAGTAGTGGCACGCACCGGGTCGCCAGGAACAGTTGTTATATATATTGTAGCGCGAGTCGGGAGAGGTAGTAGTCGGTCGACAGTAGTAGCGGGTGGACGGTTGTACTGAGCGGGCGTCGGCGGCGTGCTCTGCTCGTCTCGCGACTCTGGTCACGGTTCGGGACGATGTATAGTATATTGTGTTATAATCAAAAGGTAGTGTGAAGCTGCATTGCGCAAATCTGATAACGTATGTTCATTGTACTTATTTTGTTCAACAACAAAAGCCCCACTATTACTTTTTTCTAAAGTAACTCTTGTCTTTTAACGAAAAACATTCACTTTTTAAAGACTACTTCCTATGGCATTTCCCTCCAAGGAGTGCAATTAATTACCAGCCAGCACTCATTCATTGCACACAGCTGTGTAAGGGGTATCTACAATTGAGGGGCGGATATAAATGCAATTTTTTTTTTTTGTTTTGTTTTTTTTTTTTTTTTTTTTTTTTTTTTTGTGTGTGTTGTAACCTCCCCGCAAAATTTAAACTAATGGACAATGTTATTTACGGACGCTAATGGACATTGCGCTAATTGTAACCTCGCCCACAATGAGAGGTATTGAAAATGGCAACAAAAATGTGACATTCGCAATCTGACTCAAATATAAATTCTTCACAACATTTAAAGTCCGTTCAGCGACAGGAAACTTCAATTAAACCGAAATATCGGTCTTTGGCCCTGTGCAAAACAATCAGAATTAAAGTCTTACCTCAGAATAAATGGATGTCACATTTCTGCTCTTGTTGTTGCGCAGCGCTTGGAGGAACTGCATTGCAAATAATAATATTCTCTTTTTTTTTGTGATTCTAGTGAAATTTTTCTTCAAAGAAGTGGAATGAAATGTGAAGTGCAACGAACTCTTTAGTTCAATAAAAAAATTAAATGTTTGAAAAATGCTTTTGAAATACATATTATTATTGGGGAACTTGTTGGAGAATAATTACAATAAATAAAATTCTTCATTATCTAATGATTATATTAATTAACAGTATACCTTATTCACCATCTTGACCAGTGTTGCCGACCGCCTACATCACACAACCGCACTCGGCTGCTACTACTGACCGACCGCTCTGCATGACGACTATTAGCGTACTGCACGCGACGACTACTGACAGAGTACAGCCCTCAACTAGACAGAGCTACAGACTCGCAACGACTGACTGACTGACTGACTGAGAACCGCTCGCAACACTCGCGCGGTCCAGCGCAAACTCTCTGGTCACAGATGCTACAATGTCTCGCCATCGCTGCTATGTTACATTACATACGTGTTTCAGTGTCTTTTTCATTGGGGTAACGATCTTTGGCTCTTTTTATTCTGAATACAGGGCCAAAGGTCAACGCTGCTGCCCTTACACAATTTATCACGTTTCATTATGTCTGTTGCAATGTTACATACGGTTCATTCTTTCATTAATCTTATCGTTGGGTTTGTTTTGTAGGGACGTTAACATTCTTCTGGCACATTTTTATTATCATCGGACTCTCTGCTATTTGTGCAGGGAGGTTATACCTGGGTCCATTTCCATTTCCATTTCCATTTTAATATTGATAGACGTTTTGTGTTCTTTTTTGTTTCTTGTTGTTTTTCCTTCTTTTTTTTTGTTGTTTTTTTTTTTTTTTTTGTTTTCTTTTTCCCGCTCTCACCACCACCGCCGCATCACGCCTTCCGTTTTCTTGGTTTCTTTTCTGTTCTTCAACTGCTTCAACATCACCGCGCCCCATTTCCACACCACAGCCATCAGCCTCCAAGACGGGCAGGCGCAGTGTGCCATTTCCGGCGCACAAGCACACCCGTACGGTACTCTCCTCGCCCCCACGCCACCAACAACACAGCGACCACGCGGCTTTCAGGCACGGCACGGCACGGCACCGGCGAAATGCGCCGCCCCCGCCCCTCCGCGCATATCCGTCCGTCTCGCCACGTTCACTGACAGCCGCGTCTGCGGCTACACCACAACACCGCTCCCCTCCCTGGCAACTCATTGTTTTTCTCCTCCTCTTTTGCACAAACCACAACGCCGAGCACAGGCGCAAGCCACCCACACCGCGCCCCTCCCCGTCCCGTCTTTGGCCGCCGCTCCTCGTTTCCTCGTTTGCCCCCTCCCATCTCCCGAAATGCCATGCCAGCAGCGTTACGCATGCCCCTCCCCTGTCCACACAACACTACCGCCAAACGAACAGCCTTCCGGGCCACATGCAGGGCACGCCCACCTCCAAACACTGCCAATTCACGGACGCACACACACACACACACACACACACACACACACACACACTTTCTCGACACCTTTCTGTACGGAGGGTGCGTCATCTCGACCGTGACAGAGTGACGGCAACTATCGACGATCCATTTCCCCCCACTGGTACAACATGTCCACCAACACCTACATACATCATTCAAGTACACAGACAATAGCATACACACAATGGGAGGGCACACGAACATGGACGGCACGGCACTGTCATACACTCTTCCTCAGAACCATATCAACAAACGTTACGTACATCCGGGAAAGCGAAAGCGAAAGCGAAAGCAAAGGCAAAGCCCAATGCAGCCGTCAAAGGTAACGTTCACCACGGCAGACACTTGCAGCCGCGCCGCCGTTAAACGCATTTCAGTGCGGCTCCAATACGCCTCCGACGCGGGAACGTTCCGTTGCTCTACGAATGCGTTTCTCCCCTTTTTCCCTTCCTCTCTCTTTTGCCCCCCCTCTGTCCTTTCCTCCTTGCACTCTTGCCTCATTCCTCACGTTCTGCCCAGACATTCGACCGATCAAAGTCAACCTTTCGTTACCGTTCTCAGCGCGACGGTGTACAACAGTATGACGGGTGTGCCCAAGACTTCGGTTCAGTTGCGTGACGCCGGTCTATCGCGCCGATCGACAGTTACTCAGGGGGCGACGGATCGGACCACGTCACCGACACACAAAACACTTTCAAACAAACAAATACATACATACCGGATGGACACAGACAAACACGTGTACAGACATTCGCCAAACAAACGACGACCGCCGCCGCCGTCGTCGTCGTCTAGCGTCGCGCTTACTGTACTGCACTGGACACGCGTGCATCTTGAATGACGACATCGGTGTGCGTGCGTCGTACGCAATCAGTCAGACACGGCTATCAAAAATCAGAGTCGAATGGTACATCATCGTGCGTGTCGCCGTACACGTACAGTACAATACAACAACAATGCGTCTTAATGGCACGTTCATTTCAACGTCACTCACACACCTCCACGCTGCAGTTGCGTCGCACCATTGTCAAACTCGGCGTACAGCAAAGGGAATAGTGGGCGGCAAAAACAACCAAACAAAAACATTTCACATTTCACCCTCGCCATGTATGATGTGCAAAAAACAAACCCGCAAACGGCCGTCGTTACGGCGACACAAAAGTCGCCGATCGCACTGTCCCCCCTCGCAGACAGGTAACACACACACACACACACCCCAACACCAATGGGTCAAAAACCACTCCAACGAGGCGTGCCACCATTCCACGCCACGGCGACCAACCTCGTGGCCGTACCCCGCAACACGCTTTGACGCGCCCCCCCCCACCCACAATCAAAATGCACACATACATCACAGCCGTCCACACAAACAACAACAACAATTCCGCCCTTCCCGCAAAAGGCAAGTTGGTGGCCCTGAAAAGGGCCGTTTTGCCGCTCTCGCAACGGAGGAGCCTTCTCCATCCTTCCATTCCAGAGCCACCTCCTTACTTGGAGCTCGTGTACTTGGTCACCGCCTTCGTGCCCTCGCTCACGGCGTGCTTGGCCAGCTCGCCAGGCAGCAACAGCCGCACAGCGGTCTGGATCTCGCGGGACGTGATGGTCGAGCGCTTGTTGTAGTGCGCCAGGCGAGAAGCCTCGGCCGCAATGCGCTCGAAAATGTCGTTCACGAAGCTGTTCATGATGCTCATCGCCTTCGACGAGATGCCCGTGTCAGGGTGCACCTGCTTCAGCACCTTGTAGATGTAGATGGCATAGCTCTCCTTCCTCTTGCGCTTCTTCTTCTTGTCGCCCTTCGAAATGTTCTTCTGCGCCTTGCCAGCCTTCTTGGCGGCCTTCCCGCTAGTCTTGGGCGGCATCTCGAACGAACGTACGGCAGCAGCAACACCAGTAGCAAGCGCTCCGCTCTAGTCAGCGTCTCCCCACACAGTGGCACCCGCCGCCAGCCGCCGCCGCACCTTTACCAGCTCGCCCTGTTGCGGCCGCCGACCAATGGGGCGCGCGCGCAACCGGCCGCCGCACCCGAGCCCATAAAGCACCCCCACCCCTGCTGCGCCGGCACGCACTCCGCTGCTCGACTCGCTGCCGCTCGCACCGGTCGTTTTCGTTTCCGTTTCGTGTGCACCGTCGCTAGCCCAATCGCCATGTCCGGACGCGGAAAGGGAGGCAAAGTCAAGGGCAAGTCAAAGTCCCGCTCAAGCAGGGCTGGGCTCCAGTTCCCGGTCGGCAGAATCCACCGCCTCCTGCGCAAGGGAAACTACGCAGAGCGCGTCGGCGCCGGGGCGCCCGTCTACCTCGCCGCCGTCATGGAGTACCTCGCGGCTGAGGTGCTCGAGCTGGCCGGAAACGCGGCCCGCGACAACAAGAAGACGCGCATCATCCCGCGCCACCTGCAGCTTGCCATCCGCAACGACGAGGAGCTCAACAAGCTCCTGTCGGGCGTCACCATCGCACAGGGTGGTGTCCTGCCCAACATCCAGGCCGTCCTGCTGCCAAAGAAGACCGAGAAGAAGGCCTAAAGGAGGCCAGGCAATCGCAGCGCCGCGTGCTCCCCTGCACGCAACGCGCTTTGCCGGCTCGGCTCGGCCCACAACAATCGGCCCTTTTCAGGGCCACCACACAAACCTACGTCCAAAGCAAAATTTCAGTCGTCCTCGCCGCACCTTGTTTTGTTTTTAACTTTGCACTTTCACAGCACAGCCGCCGCCGGCGCACGTCCGCCATCTTGTCGTCCACACAGCCCGTGTGGCCCAACACACACATTTTGCACGGTCGCAGTCGCCTTCCAAACGACAACGGCAGCAATAATGACCATTGTTAAAGGGAGGCGTGTCGACACACCGCCCTCCACTCCCGCGCGCCGCAACGGCCGTCGACACGAACGAAACAGCTGATCCGGCCGCCTATGCCCACACGCCTAACACACAGAGCCAAACCACGCAAGCAAATAATCACCGCCTCTCGCACAACAACACACAGCCCGCCATCTCCATCGCGATCGATACAAAGACACACAATAACAAACACACAAACGAAGCAGCTCCACTCTCTCACACACACACACACAGCCAGCCAGCCACATGACACGTTTCCTTTCCTTCTCCCCTCCCAGCCACATCACGTCGCTCAAACGGAAAGAAACAAACAAACAACACAGCGCACACACGCAGCAACAACAACACAGACTCTTTCGCACTTTTCAACTTCCGAACAGTGTGGTGGCCCTGAAAAGGGCCGTTTTCTAGTCTCTCCCACCCACAAGCACGGCCGCGGGAAGGCCAGCGCCCGCTGCGACGCAGCCTAACCGCCGAAACCGTACAGGGTGCGCCCCTGCCTCTTCAGGGCGTACACCACGTCCATGGCCGTCACAGTCTTGCGCTTGGCGTGCTCAGTGTACGTCACCGCGTCGCGGATCACGTTCTCCAGGAACACCTTCAGCACCCCGCGGGTCTCCTCGTAGATCAGACCAGAGATGCGCTTCACGCCGCCCCTGCGAGCCAGGCGGCGGATGGCGGGCTTCGTGATGCCCTGGATGTTGTCGCGCAACACCTTGCGGTGCCGCTTGGCGCCACCCTTGCCGAGCCCCTTTCCTCCCTTGCCGCGGCCTGTCATCCTTCCTTCCTCGGGCAAAGCAAAACGTGCACAAACAGCAGCTGCAGCGGCTGGCGAGTCGGCTACGGTCTGCGCCCAGCGCGCCCGCCGCCCCCCTATATAGACTCTGGCCCGCCCTCCCCCCACCACGCGCAACCGAGGGCATATAAGCGCAGCACGGAGGCGCGCGGGCCCGTTGTCAAGGCAGCACCGGACGCCGCGCCGCACCTAACCTCCACGCACGCACGCCGCTCCGCTACCGCTACCGCTATGGCCCGCACAAAGCAAACGGCCCGCAAGTCCACCGGCGGAAAGGCGCCGCGCAAACAGCTCGCCACCAAGGCGGCGAGGAAGAGCGCGCCCGCCACCGGAGGCGTCAAGAAGCCCCACCGCTACAGGCCGGGCACCGTCGCCCTGCGAGAAATCAGGCGCTACCAGAAGAGCACAGAGCTGCTCATCCGCAAGCTGCCATTCCAGCGCCTAGTGCGCGAGATCGCCCAGGACTTCAAGACCGACCTGCGCTTCCAGAGCTCCGCAGTCATGGCCCTGCAGGAGGCCAGCGAGGCCTACCTCGTCGGCCTCTTCGAAGACACCAACCTGTGCGCAATCCACGCCAAGCGCGTCACCATCATGCCCAAGGACATCCAGCTCGCGCGCCGCATCCGCGGCGAGCGCGCCTAAACCGCGCCGCGGCACCGCACCGCACAAACAAAAACGGCCCTTTTCAGGGCCACTAACATCTCTCCGTCGCGAGCAAACTTTGTCGGTCGCCTGCCTCTCGCCCCGCAACCCAAAAACAAAAACCACCACTTCCCGTCCGTCCGCCACACCCGCTCACTCTGCCTGCCTGCTAGCAGCGCGCAACAATCACACATCATCCCTCCCCGGCGCTCAAAGCGCACAATACCCAACGGCCGACGTCACACCGCACGGGTGGCTGGCCGGCCGCCGCTTTCGTTTCGAAAACAAAAAAAAACCCGCACTCCAACTCCAACGGCCAGGCAGGCGCGCTCGCTCGCTCTACACGCCACCGAAATCCCCCGCCGACTCCTTCCACATCTCAACGTGCCCCCCGTTGCAAAACATAACACACACACACAAAGAAACAAAACAAAGACCAGACACGACTCGACAAGACAGACATCCGAGAAGAACGAACGCAGGCAAGCCAACCAACGTATTCAAACAAAACAACGTGACAGAAAACCAACCGTCGGCCGCCGCCACAAACACGGCGACAATCAACCACGACAACAACAACAACAACAACAACAACAACAACACCGCTTACCGCTACCGCCGCCCACACCCGCCACCGACCCCCGCAATCCAACCACCACGGCACGCAAACAGCATCCCCACGGGCATACAGAAACGCCAGACAGACACCCACACCAGACGCAACACGACAATCAAAACCTTCCCCGACGTGCTTTGATGGCCCTGAGAAGGGCCGTTTTGGGCCGCGCGTCTCTTGCGCGCCACTAGACGACGACGGGGGGTGGGGACGACGGAGTCAAGCGCCAAACCCTTCCTTTCTCCCATCTCTTTCTCCTCTACTCTACTTCTTCTTCTTGGGCGAAGCCTTCGCCTTAGACGGCGTCGTCGCCTTCTTCGGGCGCGGCGCCTTCGGCTTCTTCGTCGGAACCTTGGCGGCCTTCTTCGCCTTCGACGGCGACTTGGCCTTGGCCGGCTTGGCCGCAGCCGCCTTCTTCGCACCCGCGGGAGCGGCCGACGCCGCAGACGCCTTCTTGGCGGCGCCCGCCTTCCGACCGGTCGCCGCCTTCACGCCACCAGCCTTCTTTGCGCCGGCCGCACGGGCGCCCTTCTTCTCCTTGCTGGCCGGAGCGGCGCGCTTCTTCTTGGCACCGCCAGCACGAGCCTTGCCGCCCTCGGCCGCCCCCCCGCCGCCGGCGCCGGCGAGCTTGAACGAGCCGGACGCGCCCTTCCCCTTCGTCTGCACCAGCTCGCCCGCCACGACGGCCGACTTGAGGTACTTCTTGATAAACGGCGCCAGCTTCTCCGCGTCCAGCTTGTAGTGCGCGGCTATGTACTTCTTGATCGCCTGCAGCGACGACCCGCCGCGCTCCTTCAGACTCTTGATGGCGGCCGTCACCATCTCAGAGGTGCGCGGGTGCGCAGGCTTGGCGCGCGGCTTCTTCGCAGACGACGCAGACTTGGCCTTCTTCGTAGTGCCGGTGGCGGCGGGTGCCGCAGCAGTCTCGTTCGTAGCCGCCTGATCTGCCATTTCGACGACGCGCGTAACACACAGCGAGAGCGAGAGCGAGCGGGACGGCAGGCAGGCACGCAAGCACAGCACAGCAGCAGAGCAGAGAATCACACGGCCCAGCCAGTGTCGCGGGCGGGCGCGGACGGCCGAGAGAGCGGCCGCCACTCTGCGCGCCGCCGCGCCGCGCCTCCCGCGCTTGCTACCCATTCGGAGTTAGTCTTCCGACGAGAGCGGACGTGTCGCGCGAGAGCTCGTTATGTCTACGGACGCTACTCCGGCTGAGGGTGTGGCGGATCGCCGTCCGGCGGAGAATACTTCGTCGGCGGCCTCATCCGGCCCCCCACCTATGATGACCAGGCAACGCCTCCGTGAGAACGATCTGTTGACGACCTGTGCAAGGACTTTGGATATCGGTATGGATTGCACTCCTGATTCTTCGGGTGAAGATGACGACGGCCACCAGCAGCATAGTCGTAAGCGCACCGGCGACGCCGCCACCGGAGCAGATGACGGTTTCCGGAAGCCACCAAAGAAGAAGGTCTCGAAGCAGCCGCAGCGGCGGCCTGACACGGACGCGGTGCCAACGTCTAACCGCTACGACGTCATCCAAGACGGTGCGGACGACGTTCCACCGCCCCAGCAGCAACAGCAACAGCAGGGGGCGCAGCAGCCACCGTCCCAGCCTCAGCTGCAGCGGAAGGTGCCGCCCATTGTGTTGCAGTTTAAGAATTCCTACAAGCAACTACACACGTGGTTAAAGGAACACTGTAAGCAGTCATTTACTGCCAAGCAGACGGGGGGTGATACCCTCAAACTTAGCCTCTCCTGTACTGAGGATTATGTAACTGTAATGGATATGGTTGGGCGAGAGGGTATCCCCATGTATACCTATCCAGCGGTCCGTCCGCCGACTCTGAAGGCGCTGTTGAAGCACATTCCGGCGTCTCTCACCCATGACGACCTGAAGGAAGAACTGGAGGACCTCGGCTTCGTCGCAACGGTGGTGGATTACCATCGTATGCCCGGGACCAATCAGCTTACTGGCCACCGCGTCGTCGTCCTGCAGGACACTCCTCGGCATCGGGAAATATTCCAGCTAACCAGGATTTACGATCTCTCCATCACCGTGGAACGTCTGCGGAAGTCCCGTGGCCCGGTCCAATGCTTCCGGTGCCAAGGGTTCAACCACGTGGCCCGTCACTGCACTATGCCGCCCATGTGCGTCAAGTGTGGTGCTGGCCACGACAGCCGCCTTTGTCCACGAAGCAAGGATGAGCCGCCCGTCTGTGGCCTGTGTGGAGGCAGTCATCCTGCCAATTTTCGTTCCTGCGCGAAGCATAAGGAGGCTAGCCGTCGGCAGCGGGGTCTTCCGCCCGTCCCGCCCTCCCGACGTGCTGATACCCGACGGAGGCGACAACCGCCGCCCACACAGCCGGCCAATGACAAGCGTACGTGGCCCTCCCTACTTGAACGCCGGTCCGCGAGGATCCAGCCCGGTGTCACAGTGGCCGATGCACTAAAGGGCATCTCCCAACCACGGGCGACCGCAGCTGCCGAGGTGCCCAGCGTCCCACCGCCTCCTGCACGCCAGGACCGCCAGCCAGCTTCTCCTTCGCCTACAGCAGTGCCTACTGTTGGACTCCAAGACGTTTTCCAGCTGCTGCAGCATTTGACCACGATGGTGACCGAGTTGACCACCGCCATCGTCAACCTGCCTGCAACCATCGCCGCCACAGTGGAGGCGACGATCTCACGCAGCCTTCGGGCTCCCACTGCCGACACTTCAGTAGCCCAGCATGCCTAGACGCCGCCGCTTGGATGATTTCCGCATAGTGGCTTATAATGCCGCCAACCTCACCTACGACCTTGAGGAGCTTCGGCAGTTCTTGTTTGAACATGACGTGGACATTTGCCTGGTCAATGAGACCTTCCTCAAACCAGGCATCCGCTCCAACATCGCCAATTACCGATGCTTTCGGACCGACCGGCCGACACAGGGGGGTGGCACGGCGATTTTCATCCGCTCCTCCATTCCGCATTGTGAAATTCAACCACCTGCCATCGGGACTATAGAAGTCACTGCTGTCCAGGTTGCAACGGCCACTGGACCAGTCACGTTTATGGCTGTTTACCGGAGCCCTCGTCGCCAGCTCCTCCTAGATGATGCCCGTCGCCTTCTCCGGACTCCTGGCAAATATTTTATTGCTGGTGACCTCAATTGCAAACACGCCGCCTGGAATTCTTTGGTCACCAATCTTAATGGGCGGCTTCTTCTCCAGGCCACTGAAGAGGTGAATGCGTATGTCTGCGGTCCCGAGGAGCCGACGTGTTATCCTAGCAGAGGGAGGCCCGACATTCTTGACATCGCCATTACTCGGGGACTTAATCAGTTCCTGACTGCTGAAGTCCTTCACGAACTGAACTCCGACCACCTGCCAGTTCTCTTTCAACTGGACGTCGCCCCGGTGCAGAGTACGGGCCGGCTCAATCTCAACCGCACGGACTGGCCGTGCTTTCAGCGTCGAGTCACTGCAGCCCTGCAGCGACAGGTGGACGGCGTCGGCGTTCACGAGGCCTCTGCAGCCCAGTTTGCTGATACACTCACAGCAGCTCTGGTGGGAGCGACGCCCCGCCCGCGCACCAGCACAGTCGCATCTTCCGCTCTCCCAGCGGAAATCCTCCAGGACATACGCACACGTAATCGCCTCTGCAAGGAATGGCGTGTGACCAGGGACCCACAGCTGAAGCGCCACATCAACAGCCTGCGCCGTGACATCAAGGCCGCAATTGTCCAGCATAAGAATCGACGCTGGGCTGAGAAACTGCAGGCGTTCACCCCTGACCCCATGCACTGGAATGCGGTCCGCTTTTTTACGAAGCGCAGGACACGGATGCCCCCTCTTGCAACACCGACTGGGACGGCCTATCTACATGAGGATAAGGCGAATCTCCTCGCGGACATCTTTCAGGAGAATTTTACCCCCCTTCAAGAAGATGTGGACCAGCTACACGTCGACCAGGTTGACGCAGCAGTGCAGACCATCCTCCACGGGGACGGGGAGGAGGACCGTGACGACATACCACCTATTTCAGTGGCCGAAGTCCGTGCAAGCATCAAGGCTCTCCCGGCGTCCAAGGCTCCAGGTGTTGACGACATTACCGGCCGGGTCCTGAAGAACCTGCCGCTCCTGGCTGTGGTTCATCTCACTGCCATCTTCAATTGGGTTCTGCGGACTCGCACCTACCCTGCAGCGTGGAAGCACTCCATCGTTATTGCTGTTCCTAAGCCGGGCAAGGATCGGAAGGACCCAAAATCCTACCGGCCTATCAGTTTGCTTCCGCACATCAGCAAGCTGTTTGAGCGGCTTCTTCTTCAGCGACTCCGGACCATCCTGGATATTCGGGAAATCCTCCCCCCGGAACAGTTTGGATTCCGCAGCGGCCACTCCACGACCCAGCAGATTGTACGTGTTGTGGAGTACATCACTCGCGCCTTCAACAACCGGGAATACTGTGGAGCGGTTCTTCTAGATGTCACGAAGGCCTTTGACAGTGTTTGGCATGCTGGACTTCTCTGGAAGATGGACCACCTTGGGTTTCCCCGAGCGTACGTGCGCCTCATTGCGTCGTACCTGCAGCACCGTACTTTCGCTGTCCGCGTTGACGCGGCTCTCTCCACTGCCAGACCTATCGTCGCCGGGGTGCCGCAGGGCTCCGTCCTGGGCCCCGTTCTTTATACTATATTTACCTCGGACCTTCCGACGTCGCCCCGAGTGGAGAAAGCCGTCTACGCCGACGATACGATGCTCTACACCAGGAGCCGGTGGCATGCCGCCATGCATTCCCGGTTGCAGCAGGCATGCGACGACCTCGCGATCTGGGCAGCTCGCTGGCGCATCCGGTTCAACCCCCTGAAGACGCAGGCCATCGTCTTTACGAGGAAGACGACGATGCCGGCCCCGCCACTTCGACTCTATGGGACCGCCCTCCCCTGGCAGAAGACCGTCCGGTACCTGGGCGTTATCATGGACGATCGCCTACTGTGGAAGCCACACATCGACGCCGTCCGTACCAAAGTCCACCAGCGGATGGGTGCGCTGTACCCATTCCTTAATGAAGGGTCTGACCTCTCCATCCGGAATGGCCTCCTCATCTTCCGCTTATTTATACGACCAATTGTGGACTATGCGTGTGAGGCCTGGGGCAATGCGGCTCCCACGCATATTCAGCGTCTTCAGGCGCAACAGAATAAGATCCTCCGGCGGGTCTTCCATGTACACCCGCAGTTTCCGCATCAATACCTCCACCATGCAGCTGATGAACTGGACGTGATGCCCCGCATACAGCAGAATGCCAGCCGTTTTTACCGACGGTCGCGCGCCTCTGCCAATCAACTCATTCGAGACGTTGGCGCACCTCAAGATGTTCGTGACCGCTATCAGCGGCCTGTTGCACTCCTCGACCGCTGAGACTCGGGAGTGCACCAAGCGGACGCTGCTTGCAGCTCCGTCCCTATGATTTTCTTTTTATGATCCCGCATACCCCGATGCCATACAACAAATAAAGAAGTTCAACACACCCTCTCTCCTCTGACGAATGCAGGCAATGCCGTCAGGTAAATCCTGTGTTGCTCTCCTCTTCTTGGGACATAACGACTGGCGGATGGGCGCTTGCTACCGCCCAACGTCCGACAGCCTGTGCGGAGCAGCCCCAAACCTGCGCCACAACCGCCCGCGCCTTTCAAACCACCGAGGATGGGGCTACACACAGCCACACCACAGTCGCCAACCAGTCGCCACGGCAGCGCCGCAAACCACGGCCAAACTGCAGCTACCGCGCGCTACAGCCTGGGTCGGCCCGCCGAGAATCGCCGCCCCCGCCCAAATGCCGCCCCCACAGCCCCAGCCGACGACCCGCCACAATGGCCAAACCTTCGGCAAAACTCCCACACCGTCGCCGCGGCAGCCCGGCCAGCGCGGCCGGCGCCACAGCCACACAAGCCGAGGCGTGCGGCGATGACGGCCGTGCAAACGCGCCTCCGCCGCCCCATCGCCTTCCGTCGCCCTCCCGCCGTTTCCCGATCGGCCCGCAGCCGTCGGGCCACATCGCGCGCCGTCCTCCTCCTCTCGCCCGCCAACATTCACAGCCGTTTCTCAACAATTGCCCGCCGCAAACGGACGCCGCCTGCGCAACAGGCGCCGCCGCCCCTCGCCGCTTCCGACCCAACCCCTCGACCGAGGCAAACCGCAATCCGAATCTACAGACCAACCCAATCTGCCGTCAGCACACACGACAGCCGACCTTACACGTTACGCGTTACACATTACGTTTACACGTCTAGGTTAGGTTAGGTTAGGTTAGGTTAGGTTAGGTGGACGTGGGTTAGGTTAAGCGTCAAACTTAGGTTAAGCATTCAAACACGTCAGGCGTCACAGGCTAGGTTAGGTTAGGTTAGGTTAGGTTAGGTTAGGTTACACGTTAGGTTAAGGGGTCAGTGCTAGGTTAAGAAGCGTCAAACGTAGGTTAAAAAAAAAAAAAAGCGTTCAAACGTGAGGCGTGAGCCGGACAGCTTACCTTACGTAGACGTTAGGGGCTCACAGGCTGAGCTCACCTCACCTCGCCACACCACGGGTTAGGTTCGGTTCGCTCGGCTCAGCGTAAAGCGCCGAGGTCAGGGTTACGTTCGTTCACCTTCGGGCGCCACACTTTCGGTTGAAAGGTCGCGACGGGACGACGTCGGCAGGCACGCCGCAAACGAACAAAAACGTACAGACGACGTCGAAAACCGCCGACAGACGGGGGAGCAGCACGACCACGACCAGATACCGAGCGCGAACGAGACACACGCGAACCACCCCCACCGGCCAAAGGGCACCACACAACAACCCAGAGAGCACCACGTGTCGACACCAGAGCAACCCGCCGCTCACGCGACATGGCTGGCACCGAAGGGCAACCGCCCGCAACTGCGCTTTCCGCGCCGGCCCGGATGCACGTCGTGCTACAACAACACCACTACCATACACAGCCGCTGTTCACAACATCACTATCATGCGCGCCCGCGGCTCGCCGCCGTCGCAGTCGCAGTCGCAGCCGCAGCCGCAGCCCCAACGCCAGCACTTTTGCACCACCATTCACACGCACCGCAACACAGCTCGCCGACACAGCCGAACAAAACAAACACCACACAACAACAGCAGCAACAACGCCGCCGCCTCTACTTGTGCCGGCGACCCACCCCGCCGATGGCGCACCTTTCGCCAGCCGGCAATCGACACACACGCACCCACCCACCCACCCACCCCCCCGGGGCCCAGTGCAAAAAAAAAAAAACCACACAAAAACAAAAAAAACACAACAAAAACAAAACAACACAAACGACACGGGAAGCGCACACCGCCACTTCGCGCGCACGCCACCAACCAGTCGTCGTCTCAAAATAACAAACACAAACAAAATAAACTAACAACTAGGGCAACACAAAACAAAAACGCCTCGCACGAACCGCCCACAAAAAGGACAAGCACACGCACAGCCTCTGCTGACGACCACGACGCAGCGGCACGCTGCTCCTGTCCCGCGCCCCGCGCCCCACTCGATTCACAACTCACGCGACACCGTCAACGACGGGCTCGCTTCCCGCAACCTACCACCTTTCCGCCACGACGCACAGCCCCAGCCCCACCCGACGACGCCCGTGCCAACGACTGCACTTCCACCACCGCCTCCCCCTTCCCCCCCAAAACACACACACACACACACACACAGCCAGCCAAAAACGCACTCGCGACCCACACATGCACGTGCATCGGCACACGCCAACCAGTCAACGTCGACAACCACACGCAAGGCTCGAAACGAAACCGGCGTCCTTCCACGTTGCCATCAAGCTACGCGACACAAGACACAAGGAACCAACACAACAGCCGGCCCCACTAATTCCCACTCTCACGCCGCAAAAAGCACACCGAAACCGCCAAACGCACGCACATTCCCCTTCGCACTGACACCGACCGGCTCGCTACCACACACCTCTCGGCAGCCGTTTCACGCCAATTCGCCACACCGCCCACACAGTCGACAAGCGCCCGCCCTGTACGGCACACGCAACGACGCAGCGCAGCAAAGGGCGCCCGCAACACATACCTCTCCGCCGCCCGACGCGCCAACCGCCACACCACACCGCCAGCCACTCGCAAATTGTGCACTGCCACCAGCCACACGTCCAACACGCCGCGCCGCCTCCGGCCACCCGCCAGGGGGCGCTCACGTCCGCGACAACAGCGCGGCCCGCCGGGCCGGGCCGAACCGAACCGAACCGGGCCGCCGCTGCTCTGCACTCGGCACGGCCACACCCTGCTGCAGACCGGGCTCGTCTCTCTGTACGCGTCTGCCTGCGCATCAACACAACACGACCTTTTTTTTTTTTTTTTTTTTTTTTTCCTTCTTCCTCTCTACCGCCACCCCTTCTTCTCGCGTTTTTACTCGTTGTTGCAGCAGCGGCGCACACCTACACATCCACAGCCCCAGCCGAGCCGGCCTCACCTCAGGGCCCGCCGCCAGCGTCTCCTCCTCGGGCACAGGTGCGGTGCTGTGGCCGCCCATCCAACCGCATTGCTGGCCGTCCAGCCGCCAGGCGTTCCCACTGCCGCGAGCCACGCCGCGCACCGACCCTGCTGCAGAAAACGAAGCATAGCCAGAGACCGACCGGTACACAAAGCAAGCCGTCGCCTCGCCTCTTGTCCTTCCTGCCTTCCTTCCGCCCCCGCCCTTCTCACACCACCGCCTCTCCACTTTCGCCCCCCCCCCCCCCTCCTTTTTTTTGTTTTCTTCTTTCTTTCTTCCTTTCTTTCTTTCTTTGGCCCTCTCTCCTTCCCGCCATGGCGGTTACGGCACCGCCTGCAGCGGCAGATTTTTTGCGCCCACAAGCCTACTCCTACCACCATTAACCTTGCCCTGCCCTGCCCTGCCCATCAACGTCGCAGTCGAACCGACGCTTGCCAACACACTGCCCACGTTCCTTTCTCTTTTCGGCCTACGCCCATTACGCGCCGCCGCCACAGCACCTTCCCTTCCCACAACACACCGACGTCACCACACGCACCCAAAACAGGGGCCACGACCGTGTTCCTCGCCCACTCCCATCCCGCACGGTACGCACATTCCCAACTACTACCGCGCACCCTCCCTTTCCAATCTGTGTGTCTCTGTGTCCTGTCCGCGCGTGACGCCTCTCAACATCCGCCGTCCCCCGTCCCGTTTTCGCCCCCATGCCGTCGTCGCGCCGCCTCCTCCCCGTCCACCGCCGCCCCTGTCCGCCCCGCACCACACCATACACCGCTGCTTGTCCCGGCCGTTGCCACCAAAGGCGCCGACCGCAAACGCGCCACGCCGCAGCCCCCGTGCGTCTCGCGCTCGCTTGCATCTCCGTGCCGGCGCTGCCTCTCTTCCCGCTCGCACTCGACCTCGACAACACAGTCTTTGGCTCCGCCACTGCGTGTTCCGGTGGTACGCACGCTGCAACACGTACGTATTCATTACCAGAGCGATAGCGAGGCATGACAGCATCTCTGTCTGACCAGGGAGTTATTTATCGTTGCTAGTCGGCGCTTGGACCGCGCCAGACGACAGTAGTGGCACGCACCGGGTCGCCAGGAACAGTTGTTATATATATTGTAGCGCGAGTCGGGAGAGGTAGTAGTCGGTCGACAGTAGTAGCGGGTGGACGGTTGTACTGAGCGGGCGTCGGCGGCGTGCTCTGCTCGTCTCGCGACTCTGGTCACGGTTCGGGACGATGTATAGTATATTGTGTTATAATCAAAAGGTAGTGTGAAGCTGCATTGCGCAAATCTGATAACGTATGTTCATTGTACTTATTTTGTTCAACAACAAAAGCCCCACTATTACTTTTTTCTAAAGTAACTCTTGTCTTTTAACGAAAAACATTCACTTTTTAAAGACTACTTCCTATGGCATTTCCCTCCAAGGAGTGCAATTAATTACCAGCCAGCACTCATTCATTGCACACAGCTGTGTAAGGGGTATCTACAATTGAGGGGCGGATATAAATGCAATTTTTTTTTTTTGTTTTGTTTTTTTTTTTTTTTTTTTTTTTTTTTTTTTGTGTGTGTTGTAACCTCCCCGCAAAATTTAAACTAATGGACAATGTTATTTACGGACGCTAATGGACATTGCGCTAATTGTAACCTCGCCCACAATGAGAGGTATTGAAAATGGCAACAAAAATGTGACATTCGCAATCTGACTCAAATATAAATTCTTCACAACATTTAAAGTCCGTTCAGCGACAGGAAACTTCAATTAAACCGAAATATCGGTCTTTGGCCCTGTGCAAAACAATCAGAATTAAAGTCTTACCTCAGAATAAATGGATGTCACATTTCTGCTCTTGTTGTTGCGCAGCGCTTGGAGGAACTGCATTGCAAATAATAATATTCTCTTTTTTTTTGTGATTCTAGTGAAATTTTTCTTCAAAGAAGTGGAATGAAATGTGAAGTGCAACGAACTCTTTAGTTCAATAAAAAAATTAAATGTTTGAAAAATGCTTTTGAAATACATATTATTATTGGGGAACTTGTTGGAGAATAATTACAATAAATAAAATTCTTCATTATCTAATGATTATATTAATTAACAGTATACCTTATTCACCATCTTGACCAGTGTTGCCGACCGCCTACATCACACAACCGCACTCGGCTGCTACTACTGACCGACCGCTCTGCATGACGACTATTAGCGTACTGCACGCGACGACTACTGACAGAGTACAGCCCTCAACTAGACAGAGCTACAGACTCGCAACGACTGACTGACTGACTGACTGAGAACCGCTCGCAACACTCGCGCGGTCCAGCGCAAACTCTCTGGTCACAGATGCTACAATGTCTCGCCATCGCTGCTATGTTACATTACATACGTGTTTCAGTGTCTTTTTCATTGGGGTAACGATCTTTGGCTCTTTTTATTCTGAATACAGGGCCAAAGGTCAACGCTGCTGCCCTTACACAATTTATCACGTTTCATTATGTCTGTTGCAATGTTACATACGGTTCATTCTTTCATTAATCTTATCGTTGGGTTTGTTTTGTAGGGACGTTAACATTCTTCTGGCACATTTTTATTATCATCGGACTCTCTGCTATTTGTGCAGGGAGGTTATACCTGGGTCCATTTCCATTTCCATTTACATTTTAATATTGATAGACGTTTTGTGTTCTTTTTTGTTTCTTGTTGTTTTTCCTTCTTTTTTTTTGTTGTTTTTTTTTTTTTTTTTGTTTTCTTTTTCCCGCTCTCACCACCACCGCCGCATCACGCCTTCCGTTTTCTTGGTTTCTTTTCTGTTCTTCAACTGCTTCAACATCACCGCGCCCCATTTCCACACCACAGCCATCAGCCTCCAAGACGGGCAGGCGCAGTGTGCCATTTCCGGCGCACAAGCACACCCGTACGGTACTCTCCTCGCCCCCACGCCACCAACAACACAGCGACCACGCGGCTTTCAGGCACGGCACGGCACGGCACCGGCGAAATGCGCCGCCCCCGCCCCTCCGCGCATATCCGTCCGTCTCGCCACGTTCACTGACAGCCGCGTCTGCGGCTACACCACAACACCGCTCCCCTCCCTGGCAACTCATTGTTTTTCTCCTCCTCTTTTGCACAAACCACAACGCCGAGCACAGGCGCAAGCCACCCACACCGCGCCCCTCCCCGTCCCGTCTTTGGCCGCCGCTCCTCGTTTCCTCGTTTGCCCCCTCCCATCTCCCGAAATGCCATGCCAGCAGCGTTACGCATGCCCCTCCCCTGTCCACACAACACTACCGCCAAACGAACAGCCTTCCGGGCCACATGCAGGGCACGCCCACCTCCAAACACTGCCAATTCACGGACGCACACACACACACACACACACACACACACACACACACACTTTCTCGACACCTTTCTGTACGGAGGGTGCGTCATCTCGACCGTGACAGAGTGACGGCAACTATCGACGATCCATTTCCCCCCACTGGTACAACATGTCCACCAACACCTACATACATCATTCAAGTACACAGACAATAGCATACACACAATGGGAGGGCACACGAACATGGACGGCACGGCACTGTCATACACTCTTCCTCAGAACCATATCAACAAACGTTACGTACATCCGGGAAAGCGAAAGCGAAAGCGAAAGCGAAAGCAAAGGCAAAGCCCAATGCAGCCGTCAAAGGTAACGTTCACCACGGCAGACACTTGCAGCCGCGCCGCCGTTAAACGCATTTCAGTGCGGCTCCAATACGCCTCCGACGCGGGAACGTTCCGTTGCTCTACGAATGCGTTTCTCCCCTTTTTCCCTTCCTCTCTCTTTTGCCCCCCCTCTGTCCTTTCCTCCTTGCACTCTTGCCTCATTCCTCACGTTCTGCCCAGACATTCGACCGATCAAAGTCAACCTTTCGTTACCGTTCTCAGCGCGACGGTGTACAACAGTATGACGGGTGTGCCCAAGACTTCGGTTCAGTTGCGTGACGCCGGTCTATCGCGCCGATCGACAGTTACTCAGGGGGCGACGGATCGGACCACGTCACCGACACACAAAACACTTTCAAACAAACAAATACATACATACCGGATGGACACAGACAAACACGTGTACAGACATTCGCCAAACAAACGACGACCGCCGCCGCCGTCGTCGTCGTCTAGCGTCGCGCTTACTGTACTGCACTGGACACGCGTGCATCTTGAATGACGACATCGGTGTGCGTGCGTCGTACGCAATCAGTCAGACACGGCTATCAAAAATCAGAGTCGAATGGTACATCATCGTGCGTGTCGCCGTACACGTACAGTACAATACAACAACAATGCGTCTTAATGGCACGTTCATTTCAACGTCACTCACACACCTCCACGCTGCAGTTGCGTCGCACCATTGTCAAACTCGGCGTACAGCAAAGGGAATAGTGGGCGGCAAAAACAACCAAACAAAAACATTTCACATTTCACCCTCGCCATGTATGATGTGCAAAAAACAAACCCGCAAACGGCCGTCGTTACGGCGACACAAAAGTCGCCGATCGCACTGTCCCCCCTCGCAGACAGGTAACACACACACACACACACCCCAACACCAATGGGTCAAAAACCACTCCAACGAGGCGTGCCACCATTCCACGCCACGGCGACCAACCTCGTGGCCGTACCCCGCAACACGCTTTGACGCGCCCCCCCCCACCCACAATCAAAATGCACACATACATCACAGCCGTCCACACAAACAACAACAACAATTCCGCCCTTCCCGCAAAAGGCAAGTTGGTGGCCCTGAAAAGGGCCGTTTTGCCGCTCTCGCAACGGAGGAGCCTTCTCCATCCTTCCATTCCAGAGCCACCTCCTTACTTGGAGCTCGTGTACTTGGTCACCGCCTTCGTGCCCTCGCTCACGGCGTGCTTGGCCAGCTCGCCAGGCAGCAACAGCCGCACAGCGGTCTGGATCTCGCGGGACGTGATGGTCGAGCGCTTGTTGTAGTGCGCCAGGCGAGAAGCCTCGGCCGCAATGCGCTCGAAAATGTCGTTCACGAAGCTGTTCATGATGCTCATCGCCTTCGACGAGATGCCCGTGTCAGGGTGCACCTGCTTCAGCACCTTGTAGATGTAGATGGCATAGCTCTCCTTCCTCTTGCGCTTCTTCTTCTTGTCGCCCTTCGAAATGTTCTTCTGCGCCTTGCCAGCCTTCTTGGCGGCCTTCCCGCTAGTCTTGGGCGGCATCTCGAACGAACGTACGGCAGCAGCAACACCAGTAGCAAGCGCTCCGCTCTAGTCAGCGTCTCCCCACACAGTGGCACCCGCCGCCAGCCGCCGCCGCACCTTTACCAGCTCGCCCTGTTGCGGCCGCCGACCAATGGGGCGCGCGCGCAACCGGCCGCCGCACCCGAGCCCATAAAGCACCCCCACCCCTGCTGCGCCGGCACGCACTCCGCTGCTCGACTCGCTGCCGCTCGCACCGGTCGTTTCGTTTCCGTTTCGTGTGCACCGTCGCTAGCCCAATCGCCATGTCCGGACGCGGAAAGGGAGGCAAAGTCAAGGGCAAGTCAAAGTCCCGCTCAAGCAGGGCTGGGCTCCAGTTCCCGGTCGGCAGAATCCACCGCCTCCTGCGCAAGGGAAACTACGCAGAGCGCGTCGGCGCCGGGGCGCCCGTCTACCTCGCCGCCGTCATGGAGTACCTCGCGGCTGAGGTGCTCGAGCTGGCCGGAAACGCGGCCCGCGACAACAAGAAGACGCGCATCATCCCGCGCCACCTGCAGCTTGCCATCCGCAACGACGAGGAGCTCAACAAGCTCCTGTCGGGCGTCACCATCGCACAGGGTGGTGTCCTGCCCAACATCCAGGCCGTCCTGCTGCCAAAGAAGACCGAGAAGAAGGCCTAAAGGAGGCCAGGCAATCGCAGCGCCGCGTGCTCCCCTGCACGCAACGCGCTTTGCCGGCTCGGCTCGGCCCACAACAATCGGCCCTTTTCAGGGCCACCACACAAACCTACGTCCAAAGCAAAATTTCAGTCGTCCTCGCCGCACCTTGTTTTGTTTTTAACTTTGCACTTTCACAGCACAGCCGCCGCCGGCGCACGTCCGCCATCTTGTCGTCCACACAGCCCGTGTGGCCCAACACACACATTTTGCACGGTCGCAGTCGCCTTCCAAACGACAACGGCAGCAATAATGACCATTGTTAAAGGGAGGCGTGTCGACACACCGCCCTCCACTCCCGCGCGCCGCAACGGCCGTCGACACGAACGAAACAGCTGATCCGGCCGCCTATGCCCACACGCCTAACACACAGAGCCAAACCACGCAAGCAAATAATCACCGCCTCTCGCACAACAACACACAGCCCGCCATCTCCATCGCGATCGATACAAAGACACACAATAACAAACACACAAACGAAGCAGCTCCACTCTCTCACACACACACACACAGCCAGCCAGCCACATGACACGTTTCCTTTCCTTCTCCCCTCCCAGCCACATCACGTCGCTCAAACGGAAAGAAACAAACAAACAACACAGCGCACACACGCAGCAACAACAACACAGACTCTTTCGCACTTTTCAACTTCCGAACAGTGTGGTGGCCCTGAAAAGGGCCGTTTTCTAGTCTCTCCCACCCACAAGCACGGCCGCGGGAAGGCCAGCGCCCGCTGCGACGCAGCCTAACCGCCGAAACCGTACAGGGTGCGCCCCTGCCTCTTCAGGGCGTACACCACGTCCATGGCCGTCACAGTCTTGCGCTTGGCGTGCTCAGTGTACGTCACCGCGTCGCGGATCACGTTCTCCAGGAACACCTTCAGCACCCCGCGGGTCTCCTCGTAGATCAGACCAGAGATGCGCTTCACGCCGCCCCTGCGAGCCAGGCGGCGGATGGCGGGCTTCGTGATGCCCTGGATGTTGTCGCGCAACACCTTGCGGTGCCGCTTGGCGCCACCCTTGCCGAGCCCCTTTCCTCCCTTGCCGCGGCCTGTCATCCTTCCTTCCTCGGGCAAAGCAAAACGTGCACAAACAGCAGCTGCAGCGGCTGGCGAGTCGGCTACGGTCTGCGCCCAGCGCGCCCGCCGCCCCCCCTATATAGACTCTGGCCCGCCCTCCCCCCACCACGCGCAACCGAGGGCATATAAGCGCAGCACGGAGGCGCGCGGGCCCGTTGTCAAGGCAGCACCGGACGCCGCGCCGCACCTAACCTCCACGCACGCACGCCGCTCCGCTACCGCTACCGCTATGGCCCGCACAAAGCAAACGGCCCGCAAGTCCACCGGCGGAAAGGCGCCGCGCAAACAGCTCGCCACCAAGGCGGCGAGGAAGAGCGCGCCCGCCACCGGAGGCGTCAAGAAGCCCCACCGCTACAGGCCGGGCACCGTCGCCCTGCGAGAAATCAGGCGCTACCAGAAGAGCACAGAGCTGCTCATCCGCAAGCTGCCATTCCAGCGCCTAGTGCGCGAGATCGCCCAGGACTTCAAGACCGACCTGCGCTTCCAGAGCTCCGCAGTCATGGCCCTGCAGGAGGCCAGCGAGGCCTACCTCGTCGGCCTCTTCGAAGACACCAACCTGTGCGCAATCCACGCCAAGCGCGTCACCATCATGCCCAAGGACATCCAGCTCGCGCGCCGCATCCGCGGCGAGCGCGCCTAAACCGCGCCGCGGCACCGCACCGCACAAACAAAAACGGCCCTTTTCAGGGCCACTAACATCTCTCCGTCGCGAGCAAACTTTGTCGGTCGCCTGCCTCTCGCCCCGCAACCCAAAAACAAAAACCACCACTTCCCGTCCGTCCGCCACACCCGCTCACTCTGCCTGCCTGCTAGCAGCGCGCAACAATCACACATCATCCCTCCCCGGCGCTCAAAGCGCACAATACCCAACGGCCGACGTCACACCGCACGGGTGGCTGGCCGGCCGCCGCTTTCGTTTCGAAAACAAAAAAAAAACCCGCACTCCAACTCCGACGGCCAACGGCCAGGCAGGCGCGCTCGCTCGCTCTACACGCCACCGAAATCCCCCGCCGACTCCTTCCACATCTCAACGTGCCCCCCGTTGCAAAACATAACACACACACACAAAGAAACAAAACAAAGACCAGACACGACTCGACAAGACAGACATCCGAGAAGAACGAACGCAGGCAAGCCAACCAACGTATTCAAACAAAACAACGTGACAGAAAACCAACCGTCGGCCGCCGCCACAAACACGGCGACAATCAACCACGACAACAACAACAACAACAACAACAACAACAACACCGCTTACCGCTACCGCCGCCCACACCCGCCACCGACCCCCGCAATCCAACCACCACGGCACGCAAACAGCATCCCCACGGGCATACAGAAACGCCAGACAGACACCCACACCAGACGCAACACGACAATCAAAACCTTCCCCGACGTGCTTTGATGGCCCTGAGAAGGGCCGTTTTGGGCCGCGCGTCTCTTGCGCGCCACTAGACGACGACGGGGGGTGGGGACGACGGAGTCAAGCGCCAAACCCTTCCTTTCTCCCATCTCTTTCTCCTCTACTCTACTTCTTCTTCTTGGGCGAAGCCTTCGCCTTAGACGGCGTCGTCGCCTTCTTCGGGCGCGGCGCCTTCGGCTTCTTCGTCGGAACCTTGGCGGCCTTCTTCGCCTTCGACGGCGACTTGGCCTTGGCCGGCTTGGCCGCAGCCGCCTTCTTCGCACCCGCGGGAGCGGCCGACGCCGCAGACGCCTTCTTGGCGGCGCCCGCCTTCCGACCGGTCGCCGCCTTCACGCCACCAGCCTTCTTTGCGCCGGCCGCACGGGCGCCCTTCTTCTCCTTGCTGGCCGGAGCGGCGCGCTTCTTCTTGGCACCGCCAGCACGAGCCTTGCCGCCCTCGGCCGCCCCCCCGCCGCCGGCGCCGGCGAGCTTGAACGAGCCGGACGCGCCCTTCCCCTTCGTCTGCACCAGCTCGCCCGCCACGACGGCCGACTTGAGGTACTTCTTGATAAACGGCGCCAGCTTCTCCGCGTCCAGCTTGTAGTGCGCGGCTATGTACTTCTTGATCGCCTGCAGCGACGACCCGCCGCGCTCCTTCAGACTCTTGATGGCGGCCGTCACCATCTCAGAGGTGCGCGGGTGCGCAGGCTTGGCGCGCGGCTTCTTCGCAGACGACGCAGACTTGGCCTTCTTCGTAGTGCCGGTGGCGGCGGGTGCCGCAGCAGTCTCGTTCGTAGCCGCCTGATCTGCCATTTCGACGACGCGCGTAACACACAGCGAGAGCGAGAGCGAGCGGGACGGCAGGCAGGCACGCAAGCACAGCACAGCAGCAGAGCAGAGAATCACACGGCCCAGCCAGTGTCGCGGGCGGGCGCGGACGGCCGAGAGAGCGGCCGCCACTCTGCGCGCCGCCGCGCCGCGCCTCCCGCGCTTGCTACCGCCCAACGTCCGACAGCCTGTGCGGAGCAGCCCCAAACCTGCGCCACAACCGCCCGCGCCTTTCAAACCACCGAGGATGGGGCTACACACAGCCACACCACAGTCGCCAACCAGTCGCCACGGCAGCGCCGCAAACCACGGCCAAACTGCAGCTACCGCGCGCTACAGCCTGGGTCGGCCCGCCGAGAATCGCCGCCCCCGCCCAAATGCCGCCCCCACAGCCCCAGCCGACGACCCGCCACAATGGCCAAACCTTCGGCAAAACTCCCACACCGTCGCCGCGGCAGCCCGGCCAGCGCGGCCGGCGCCACAGCCACACAAGCCGAGGCGTGCGGCGATGACGGCCGTGCAAACGCGCCTCCGCCGCCCCATCGCCTTCCGTCGCCCTCCCGCCGTTTCCCGATCGGCCCGCAGCCGTCGGGCCACATCGCGCGCCGTCCTCCTCCTCTCGCCCGCCAACATTCACAGCCGTTTCTCAACAATTGCCCGCCGCAAACGGACGCCGCCTGCGCAACAGGCGCCGCCGCCCCTCGCCGCTTCCGACCCAACCCCTCGACCGAGGCAAACCGCAATCCGAATCTACAGACCAACCCAATCTGCCGTCAGCACACACGACAGCCGACCTTACACGTTACGCGTTACACATTACGTTTACACGTCTAGGTTAGGTTAGGTTAGGTTAGGTTAGGTTAGGTGGACGTGGGTTAGGTTAAGCGTCAAACTTAGGTTAAGCATTCAAACACGTCAGGCGTCACAGGCTAGGTTAGGTTAGGTTAGGTTAGGTTAGGTTAGGTTACACGTTAGGTTAAGGGGTCAGTGCTAGGTTAAGAAGCGTCAAACGTAGGTTAAAAAAAAAAAAAAGCGTTCAAACGTGAGGCGTGAGCCGGACAGCTTACCTTACGTAGACGTTAGGGGCTCACAGGCTGAGCTCACCTCACCTCGCCACACCACGGGTTAGGTTCGGTTCGCTCGGCTCAGCGTAAAGCGCCGAGGTCAGGGTTACGTTCGTTCACCTTCGGGCGCCACACTTTCGGTTGAAAGGTCGCGACGGGACGACGTCGGCAGGCACGCCGCAAACGAACAAAAACGTACAGACGACGTCGAAAACCGCCGACAGACGGGGGAGCAGCACGACCACGACCAGATACCGAGCGCGAACGAGACACACGCGAACCACCCCCACCGGCCAAAGGGCACCACACAACAACCCAGAGAGCACCACGTGTCGACACCAGAGCAACCCGCCGCTCACGCGACATGGCTGGCACCGAAGGGCAACCGCCCGCAACTGCGCTTTCCGCGCCGGCCCGGATGCACGTCGTGCTACAACAACACCACTACCGTACACAGCCGCTGTTCACAACATCACTATCATGCGCGCCCGCGGCTCGCCGCCGTCGCAGTCGCAGTCGCAGCCGCAGCCGCAGCCCCAACGCCAGCACTTTTGCACCACCATTCACACGCACCGCAACACAGCTCGCCGACACAGCCGAACAAAACAAACACCACACAACAACAGCAGCAACAACGCCGCCGCCTCTACTTGTGCCGGCGACCCACCCCGCCGATGGCGCACCTTTCGCCAGCCGGCAATCGACACACACGCACCCACCCACCCACCCACCCCCCCGGGGCCCAGTGCAAAAAAAAAAAAACCACACAAAAACAAAAAAAACACAACAAAAACAAAACAACACAAACGACACGGGAAGCGCACACCGCCACTTCGCGCGCACGCCACCAACCAGTCGTCGTCTCAAAATAACAAACACAAACAAAATAAACTAACAACTAGGGCAACACAAAACAAAAACGCCTCGCACGAACCGCCCACAAAAAGGACAAGCACACGCACAGCCTCTGCTGACGACCACGACGCAGCGGCACGCTGCTCCTGTCCCGCGCCCCGCGCCCCACTCGATTCACAACTCACGCGACACCGTCAACGACGGGCTCGCTTCCCGCAACCTACCACCTTTCCGCCACGACGCACAGCCCCAGCCCCACCCGACGACGCCCGTGCCAACGACTGCACTTCCACCACCGCCTCCCCCTTCCCCCCCAAAACACACACACACACACACACACAGCCAGCCAAAAACGCACTCGCGACCCACACATGCACGTGCATCGGCACACGCCAACCAGTCAACGTCGACAACCACACGCAAGGCTCGAAACGAAACCGGCGTCCTTCCACGTTGCCATCAAGCTACGCGACACAAGACACAAGGAACCAACACAACAGCCGGCCCCACTAATTCCCACTCTCACGCCGCAAAAAGCACACCGAAACCGCCAAACGCACGCACATTCCCCTTCGCACTGACACCGACCGGCTCGCTACCACACACCTCTCGGCAGCCGTTTCACGCCAATTCGCCACACCGCCCACACAGTCGACAAGCGCCCGCCCTGTACGGCACACGCAACGACGCAGCGCAGCAAAGGGCGCCCGCAACACATACCTCTCCGCCGCCCGACGCGCCAACCGCCACACCACACCGCCAGCCACTCGCAAATTGTGCACTGCCACCAGCCACACGTCCAACACGCCGCGCCGCCTCCGGCCACCCGCCAGGGGGCGCTCACGTCCGCGACAACAGCGCGGCCCGCCGGGCCGGGCCGAACCGAACCGAACCGGGCCGCCGCTGCTCTGCACTCGGCACGGCCACACCCTGCTGCAGACCGGGCTCGTCTCTCTGTACGCGTCTGCCTGCGCATCAACACAACACGACCTTTTTTTTTTTTTTTTTTTTTTTTCCTTCTTCCTCTCTACCGCCACCCCTTCTTCTCGCGTTTTTACTCGTTGTTGCAGCAGCGGCGCACACCTACACATCCACAGCCCCAGCCGAGCCGGCCTCACCTCAGGGCCCGCCGCCAGCGTCTCCTCCTCGGGCACAGGTGCGGTGCTGTGGCCGCCCATCCAACCGCATTGCTGGCCGTCCAGCCGCCAGGCGTTCCCACTGCCGCGAGCCACGCCGCGCACCGACCCTGCTGCAGAAAACGAAGCATAGCCAGAGACCGACCGGTACACAAAGCAAGCCGTCGCCTCGCCTCTTGTCCTTCCTGCCTTCCTTCCGCCCCCGCCCTTCTCACACCACCGCCTCTCCACTTTCGCCCCCCCCCCCCCTCCTTTTTTTGTTTTCTTCTTTCTTTCTTCCTTTCTTTCTTTCTTTGGCCCTCTCTCCTTCCCGCCATGGCGGTTACGGCACCGCCTGCAGCGGCAGATTTTTTGCGCCCACAAGCCTACTCCTACCACCATTAACCTTGCCCTGCCCTGCCCTGCCCATCAACGTCGCAGTCGAACCGACGCTTGCCAACACACTGCCCACGTTCCTTTCTCTTTTCGGCCTACGCCCATTACGCGCCGCCGCCACAGCACCTTCCCTTCCCACAACACACCGACGTCACCACACGCACCCAAAACAGGGGCCACGACCGTGTTCCTCGCCCACTCCCATCCCGCACGGTACGCACATTCCCAACTACTACCGCGCACCCTCCCTTTCCAATCTGTGTGTCTCTGTGTCCTGTCCGCGCGTGACGCCTCTCAACATCCGCCGTCCCCCGTCCCGTTTTCGCCCCCATGCCGTCGTCGCGCCGCCTCCTCCCCGTCCACCGCCGCCCCTGTCCGCCCCGCACCACACCATACACCGCTGCTTGTCCCGGCCGTTGCCACCAAAGGCGCCGACCGCAAACGCGCCACGCCGCAGCCCCCGTGCGTCTCGCGCTCGCTTGCATCTCCGTGCCGGCGCTGCCTCTCTTCCCGCTCGCACTCGACCTCGACAACACAGTCTTTGGCTCCGCCACTGCGTGTTCCGGTGGTACGCACGCTGCAACACGTACGTATTCATTACCAGAGCGATAGCGAGGCATGACAGCATCTCTGTCTGACCAGGGAGTTATTTATCGTTGCTAGTCGGCGCTTGGACCGCGCCAGACGACAGTAGTGGCACGCACCGGGTCGCCAGGAACAGTTGTTATATATATTGTAGCGCGAGTCGGGAGAGGTAGTAGTCGGTCGACAGTAGTAGCGGGTGGACGGTTGTACTGAGCGGGCGTCGGCGGCGTGCTCTGCTCGTCTCGCGACTCTGGTCACGGTTCGGGACGATGTATAGTATATTGTGTTATAATCAAAAGGTAGTGTGAAGCTGCATTGCGCAAATCTGATAACGTATGTTCATTGTACTTATTTTGTTCAACAACAAAAGCCCCACTATTACTTTTTTCTAAAGTAACTCTTGTCTTTTAACGAAAAACATTCACTTTTTAAAGACTACTTCCTATGGCATTTCCCTCCAAGGAGTGCAATTAATTACCAGCCAGCACTCATTCATTGCACACAGCTGTGTAAGGGGTATCTACAATTGAGGGGCGGATATAAATGCAATTTTTTTTTTTTGTTTTGTTTTTTTTTTTTTTTTTTTTTTTTTTTTTGTGTGTGTTGTAACCTCCCCGCAAAATTTAAACTAATGGACAATGTTATTTACGGACGCTAATGGACATTGCGCTAATTGTAACCTCGCCCACAATGAGAGGTATTGAAAATGGCAACAAAAATGTGACATTCGCAATCTGACTCAAATATAAATTCTTCACAACATTTAAAGTCCGTTCAGCGACAGGAAACTTCAATTAAACCGAAATATCGGTCTTTGGCCCTGTGCAAAACAATCAGAATTAAAGTCTTACCTCAGAATAAATGGATGTCACATTTCTGCTCTTGTTGTTGCGCAGCGCTTGGAGGAACTGCATTGCAAATAATAATATTCTCTTTTTTTTTGTGATTCTAGTGAAATTTTTCTTCAAAGAAGTGGAATGAAATGTGAAGTGCAACGAACTCTTT
>NW_026048320.1:0-15924 GCF_023864345.2 Schistocerca serialis cubense | reverse complement strand
TTGAGACACTGCTCCGTACATAATCACAGACGCGAGACGCTGAACAGGTGGCCGTGTTGTGCACCGTCTGGTTCATCTCGTTTGTGCTGCACGTTGCCTTCCTGTTGAACTGCACCCCTTTATCCTTCCTGTATACGCAGCGTGAAGGGAAACTACTCACAACGCACCACAGGGCTGTAGCTGAAGATTACCGTCCGATCTTTGTGGTCTATCGAGCCGGGAAACAGCGTCAGGTTGACCTAAGAAAGCGACCTAAGTTAAGGTCGTGTCACACCTGCGTAGCGTATCTCGAGCTACGCCTACGCTCGCCGTACGTGGCACGTACCCTGATTCGAGATGCGCGTACCCTTAAAACCGAAAGCCACCTATTGTGATCTACGTTTTCTGTCCTGTCTCCGTATTCGCTCATGATTAATGGAAAACAGTTCAGTGGAGTTTTATCACTCACAGGCAGTGGTATTAAAGAGCAGGACACACATTACAGAAAATCACTACCTCCTGGAGAACCGCTAGCTAAGAATTCCTTGTCCGTAATGTCAAAATTGAAATATAGCCTTTTTGTGAATAATGTTGTAGGAAATGGAGTAAAAGTGTATGTTAACTACAATTGAGTTACACGAGTGTATTTGTCCCCTACTGAGATAAGACAAAATATAAAAAATTATGTAGTATATTAACAAGCTGCAACCACAAAAATAGATATTTTCAGTTTGAGTTTAAAGTTCGAATTTTGTATATAGGGTATTTAAAGTTTTTCTGTTCTTCTGAATAGTTTTGCACTAACAAATCAACATCTGTGTCTTATCACTTTCACGGCGAAGGATCTTTGAAATAGTTATTACGTGACCGTGATGAGATGCCAGAGGAGGTACTTGGAGGCAACAAGGGAGAGCGAGTCTGACCCACCACCGGCGTTATTAAAGTCACGAATGAGTCAGTTTCGTCTTCAGCTCGCTTTACTGCTTCTAAAACATCTTTCTTTACTCCGTTTTGTAACCTTAGAGACAATATTTCCCACCGAAATTGACGTGCTGACAAAAAACAAATGTATTTCCTCAGGGGCAGAACGAACAGCTTTATTTTCCTGTTTATTTTTCGAAAATTTCAGAACTTTGGCGACTCTTTTGGGTTTGTCCCGGACAGTGTTGACATCGTGGTCAGAGATGAGAAATTCGTCTTCCGGAGCAGCGGAAGCTTTAGCATTAACAGTATCGTCATCGTTTGCTTCTCAGCAAGTTGTGAGTCACCCATGACGTCAGGAATATTGCTGTCATGTCTGGAAAGAAATAATGTTAACAATCAAATAAATAATCACTTTCGCCTGGTGACATCGCCTCCGTTATTTACTTCTAAAGGTCCCACCAAGGCAGTAATTGTGCTACACTGTACTTCAATGTAAGACTACCATACGCTGGCGCGATATTCTGTTCAAAAATATCTTTGTTCCATGATGTTAATACGAGTTGTGAGCTGGCAATGCGAACAGTAAAAACTCCATTTCTTTCTCTCGTTCCCAGGTTTTTAATTTGTTGGAGTTTGATCATTGTTTGTCTCTCTCTTTCCTATGGGCATCTCGCAGTTTCTTCCATTCTGTTTTTTGTAACAGGTATCTCCCTACTGGAGACTCGCACGCTACTATAAGCTTCCGCTATACGGTCGGCATCAATACTGTATCGTCGACTGTAAATAAAGTGTGTGGCGCTTCGTGGCGTGCAATGGAACCGCTGTACTTGACAACAACAACTGAAGATTTTTCTCGACCGTTGCTGCTGGATTTCACGGCAGGGGGAACTTCCTTGACTGCATCGCAGCAATTGATGGAAAACACATCGGAATTGAGGCACCACCATCGTCTGGGTCGTCTTACTACGATTTTTAAAAAAATATTACTCTACAATGATGGGTTTGGTAGATGCTGACTGTAAGTTTATAGCCGTAGACGTGGGATCGTACGGAACGGAGTGCGACTCCATCGTACTTTCAAAGAGCACACTTGGGGAAAGAATGCCTCGCAGTGCCCAAAGACGAGACGGCAGTACGTCGTCGTGGGAGACGAACGTGTCCCCCTGCAGCGGCACCTGCCTCGTCCCCAGCCACGCAGAAATCTTAGCGACCAGAAGACACTTTGCAAGTACAGAGTGAGTCGGTGCAAAAGTGTTGTTGTTAAACTGTTTCGGCATACTTAAGGTGAGGGTGAAAACCCTCGGAATGCGTGCGGGAATAAAATGAAATGTGACTGACACAGAAAAGTCTATTTCAATTAGTCTTTATCATCAAAAACGGTCGCTGACTCCTGATCATGTCCATCGTAGACGAAGCCGCGCGGTGCAGCCGGGCGGTCCAGGGCGCCTAGCCACGGTTCGCGCGGCTCCCCCCCGTCGGAGGTTCGAGTCCTCTCTCGGGCATGGCTGTGTCTGTTGTCCTTAGCGTAAGTTGGTTTAAGTTATATTAAATAGTGCGTAAGTCTAGGGACCGGTGATCTCAGCAGTCTGGTCCCTTAGGAACTTAACCACAGAATGCCATCATAGACGAAATAGCTTTATTTTATTTCACTATCCATTAGCATCTAACAGAAAAAACAGTAACAAACGCCGGTCACCTTCTAATTTCAAAGCCAGCTTCCATACACCCAGTAATTTAGCAAAAAACGTGTTTGCACGTGCTTAGGTGAAAAAAACAAAACGATATTGACTGAACTGTATTCGGAATTTTACTTTCTTGTTTAGCCAGGAGAGTGGAGTAGCATTTACTATAACGCTTCCTTCAACTTTCTGAATTAGGCATTGATATACAGTTTTAGTTAGTTTCAAATTCAGTTACAGCAATATTGTTTTCGTAAAATTATATATATATATATATATATATATATATATATATATATATATATATATTAGGAAGTATATCCATATCTAGACATTTATTTTCGTAGAGGAGAACATGTAGCGGTCATATTATCCAGGTCTGTCTGATTATTTGGAGAATAGCATTTTTAGTCACTGAAATTCAGGAGAATACGAAAACACAAAATAATGTTTCACAGCAAGGGCAAGATACTTGCACAGCCGTTAATACAGACTAAGTGTGTGTTAAATCTTATGGGACTTAACTGCTAAGCTCATCACTCTCTAAGCTTAACTTAACCGAAATTATCCTAAAGACAAACACACACAGCCATACCCGAGGGAGGACTCGAACCTCCGCCGGGACCAGCCGCACAGTCCGTGACTGCAGCACTTCAGACCGCTCGGCTAAGCCAGCGCGGCCACAGACTGCGGTCTTAGCTCCAGCAAAATTACTTGATGATGAGAAATTTTTATATTCACTTGGCTTCCCAAATTTTTTGAAACTTCCTCCGAAGCTAAGTCGCGCAAGTTAGCATCTCTGTATTGTCCGCCCCTATAGCTGAGTGATCAGTGTGACGGATTGCCGCCCTACGGGCCCGGGTTCGATTCCCAGCTGGGTCGGGTATTTTCTCCGCTCAGGGACTGGCTGTTGTGTTCTCTTCGTGATAATTTCACCACCATCTGGCCCACAGGTCGCCCAACGTGGCGTCGAATGTGATAAGACCTACACGAAGGCGGCCGGACCTGCTCCGCAAGGGGCCTCCCGGCCAACGACGCCAAACGCTCACTTCCATTTCCATCTCTGTATTCCAGCTTTGCGTAGTCGCAGAGCACTAGATACTTTAGCTCTTGATCAATTAATGGAGACATGTTGCACAGTGAAGCACGCAGTAGCAGAGCTCTTCATCCACGGAGCACGTGGTTTGTGGGGATGCAGCGTGGTGCGCATGCGCGAGCCGAGATAAACACCGGCGCATACGTTGCTGGAGACTGGCGTGTCACGTGTCACGGTCGGACGCGGCGCCAGTCTGAAGTGCCCCGTCTGATTACTCTGCGAGGTATGCCTGAGACATCTTCCGGAGACGTCGCTCGAGGTACCTTCGCGGTGCATGCGCGACACGCGAAATTTTGGTTAAAGCAGTGCACGAATATTAAAACCCCCTTGATCTTGCACTCACAAAATATAAAACTGACCTTGGTTAAATTTTTACCTGAAAAAGATTACTGAGTTGTAACATCATAAATTGAGCAATTACAGAGTTTTCTTTGTCCGGCCTGTTTTAACTAAGCAACTACTGTCTTTGTAAGGGTTAACTTCGAGTTGTACATGTAATTTGTTTTGCATAGCATTCACAAAAGTATTCTTTCATTTACATTCCTCCCACTACAAAGTTTAGACTGACCATCTTAACGAATCAGCCGACTAAGCCGGTGGCGTAAGAGAGCGACAGGGCTGTGAAAATGCAGCGCAGTGCGCGTGCGCTGTAGCTCGGGCGGCTCTTGCGTGCTAATCTGAGGCTGTTTGCCGGCTTCGCAGACCGCAGGTGCCCCTATCAGGCTGTCCGTCCCGGATTTCCCTGCAACACTGTGTTGCGTTGCGAACGGCTGTCCTTTCCACCCTGTATGTCTGTCGTATTAGCCGAGAGACTGGCTAACAAAAGAAAAGATGCAGTAGTTACTGAGTGTGTAAACAGGCGACTCCAAACCAAGTAACTATTTCCTACCAAGATATTGTACAAGACAATGACACTTGCAACTACATATATTCTGCTCTTATTGCTTGTGTAACTGAAGATGGGTACGTGGTCCGAAACTGCTTCTGGGCATGAATCTGTAGATACGCCTGCCTGTGTAGAGTCCCATCAGTGAAACACGTACCAGTGATGCGGTTTTTGTAGAGTCTGCACAGCGGGTTGGCACTTGAAAGCGGTCGTCTACAGACTTTTTTGTTTCTGCGAGGGTTCTCGTCTGACGAGTTGTGTATATTGCGAAGAGTGATTACCCTGCGGTCTGCAAACGATGTTTCACCCTCAAGCAAAATCTTGCATAAAAACCTCGCACTACTCCTATACAGCATTGGAAGTGTAACCGATTCTGAAAGTCATTGCCACGAAGCTGTTGACGGAGCTAAATGTGCGAAAGGCGGTGATCGCAGAACACTCCTTCACCTGCCGCCTCGCTCGTTCAGACTGCCTTTTAGTGAAGTGTGGCTTTGTGTGCTCCCACTGCTAAGTTGTCGGCAGAGTTTCTTCTGAGCTTCTTTGTTCGTGTTTTTTGCTCTTCACGCTTAAGCGTTCTCGAATTTTATAACCACCTGAATACGCAGTGTTGTCCGCGTGTGTATTTATTCCAGTCTTCTATTATTCCCCCCCTCCCCTGCCCTCTGACTGTGCATTTTCTCCTGTCCTCTGTCTGTCCTCCTCCTCTCTCTCTCTCTCTCTCTGCCCATCTCTTGCTTCTCCCTCGCTCTCTGTACATCTCACGCTCCCCCCTTCTCCCTCCATGTCATCACGCGCACGCCAGTGAACCCCACAGCATTTCTTTCCAGATTGTAACTGTTTGTACCACATTTGGTTGAAATCGGTACAGGGGTTTGGGATGAATATTTACCTGTGGCTTGCCCACATGTGCGCGTGTCGAATATATTTCACACATATTTCGCACGTATTGGTACACGCATTTCGTCTGAATCTCTAGCGAATTTAATCCTGCATTTTGATTTACACGCAGCTCAGTGTTTATGATGAATCCAGCACCAGCGATATTTCCGAACCGGGGCAAAAATTTGATGGTGGCGCCCCCGCCCCCCCCCCTCCATCCCCGTCTTTTTTTGTAGAGTTTGATATATAAAACATATACGTTAGAGAAAATATAAGACATGTATTTGGTCTTCAGTGTGCCAAACTGTAGTGCCACTTCTCTTCCCACAACATTTTTCTATCGCACGTCGCTGTATTTCGCTCAGTGGAATTTACACGTGTACATTTTGTAGTGGAAGCTATCAAACCTAGACACATCAAAAAGAGTTTTTCATCACCCTAGTTCCCAGAACTCCTGGAGATAGACGTTGACTGTATCACAGACACAGTCTCTTTGACTAATTAGAGATGTCACTAAACCCGCCCAGAGATGTAAACAACCATGCATGAGCAGCGCCTATTAGACGGAGGGGGTCCAACAGCTGACCAGTTCCAGTCATTCCACCAGGAAGGAGGAACACGGCTCGTGTTGCCTGAAGTTCAAGCATGCCTTAGACGGCCAATACCGCTATTCAATCGCGTCCGCATTGTTACTTTGTGCCAGGAAGGGCTCTCAACAAAGGGAGTGGACCGCTCAGGATGGGCCTAACGTTCTCTTCACCGAGGAGTGTCGCATATGCCTTCAACCAGACAATCGTCGGAGACGTGTTTGGAGGCATTGCGGTCAGACCGAGCGTCTTAGACGCGCTTTCCAGCGAGTGTAGCAAGGTGGAGGAAGATTCCCTACTGTTTTGAGATGGCATTTGTCGGGTCGACGTACGACGCTGGTGGTCATGAAAGGCGCTGTAACGGCTATACAATGACGTGAATGCCATCCTCCGACCGATAGTGCAGCGATATTGGCAGCGTATTGGCGAGGCGTTCGTCTTGATGGCCAACAACTGGCGCCCCCATCGGGCACATCTTGCGAATCCTTCAGGATAACGACATCGCTCGACTAGAGTGGCCAGTATGTTCTACACACATGAACCCTATAGAACATGCCTGGGATAGATTGAAAGGGGCTGTTTATGGACTGCGTGACCCACCAACCACTCTGACGGATCTACGCCGAATCCCGTTGAGGAGTGGAATAATCTGGACCAACAGTGCCTTGATGAACTTGTGGATGGTATGCCACGACGAATACAGGCATGCATCAATGCAAGAGGACGTGCTACTGGGTATTAGAGGTACCGGTGTGTACAGCAATCTGGACCAACAACTCTGAAGGTCTCACTGTATGGCGGTACAATACGATATGTGTTGTTTTCATGAGCAGTAAAAAGGATGGAAATGATGTTTATGTTGATCTCTATTCCAATTTTCTGTACGGGTTCCGGATCTCTCGGAACCGAGGTGGTACAAAACTTTTTTTTATGTGTGTGTATTCAGGTCAGTGGAAATTAAAATGTCCCGTCCGCAGCTCGTGGTCGTGCGGTAGCGTTCTCGCTTCCCGCGCCCGGGTTCCCGGGTTCGATTTCCGGCGGGGTCAGAGATTTTCTCTGCCTTGTGGTGACTGGGTGTTGTGTGATGTCTTTAGGTTAGTTAGGTTTAAGTAGTTCTAAGTTCTAGGGGACTGATGACCGTAGATGTTAAGTCCCATAGTGCTCAGAACCATTTGAACCATTTTTTAAAATGTCCTGTGGTGCCCTTCCTGCTCCCAGTTGGCCTCTTTGACATCCAAGCCCCTTCAAATAAACAATCACAAGTAATACTGGGAAGGATTATCTGTGACGGGAAGAATAAGAACTCTTCAGAAAATTTGCACTCTTCATTGCCTGTTAGCTAAAAAATTTCCCTCTTGTGTGGTACAAAACTGAATACAGGTAACACAAAACCAGTAAATACTAGAGACAAGCAATACAGTACACAGTTCTTCAATCATTGGGTTCCCTCATTTTTTTTTCTTCTGTGCTTTCCTTAATGCAAAAGAACCTATTACCTCGGCAAAGTCCGCCTCATAGGCAATTTTATTGTCGGTGGCTAGGACTGGGAGGCCAGAACGCAGATATCTTTTAATTGTTTTCAGTTCGCTGCAGCTTCGTTCGCAGCTGGCTGATGTCAGAAGTGACGTGCAGTGCAGTGCATGCTTAAAGCTGAACAGATGTAAGGATAAACTTATTGCAGGAAAAATTTCTCGCAAGTCATGCTTGCACAGATGTTGTAACAGACGAACGCAATTGATTTTTCATTAATTTTAGTCATTAACTTCTTGAGTAGGGTGGGTTCCTGCCAAACATCAGCTGCTATCAAGTCTTTCGAATATTTTCGTATTGGATCGACTCAATTATTTGCAGACCCTCAGTCTGCCACTGCGTGTCCACTGAGGAAGGCCAAATTTTGCTGTAGGCCCTTTGCGCTCACAACCTTTGTTTCAGTTTACGTTCAAATTTTGTCAAATATTACTTTGATATCTCTGAAAAACGGGTTAGTTGGGTCTAGTGTTCATGATTCGTACTCGCAGCTTTCGTCATGTTGCCTCCCCTTTCTCGAAGCTCGTCTGCTTTCTGCATCTATGTATTCATGGATAATCTGCAGATCACAGCTAAGTGCCTGGCAGAGGGTTCATCGAACCACCTTCACAGTAATTCTCTATTATTCCAGTATCAAACAGAGCACGGAGAAAAACGAACACCCATATCTTTCTGTGAGAGCTCTGATTTCCCTTATCTCTGGAAGAATACCAGCCCAAATTGTGAAGTTGAGGATAAATAAAAAATCCATGTAGTAGATGACCAGCTTCATACTTTAATTCTGCGGCAAGAGAAGATTCTTCAGTTTCTTCCAGAGCTTTGACGCCACGTGAATTAATTATTAGAGCTGTAACAGCTAGGCGTCAGCCGACCATCTTGTCTGACTGCTTCCTTTTAAGTTGGTTTTTGTACACTTTTGCATTAATTTCCACCGCATGTTGGATCCATCAAAAAAGCAATCAAGCTTCTGTACAACCCAAAATATGATTATAATGATGATGTTGGGTTTGTCAAGCTCTCAACCGCGTGGTCATCAACGCCCGTACAAAGTCCCAAACTTTACACAGTCCAATTCAGCTACTTGCACGAATGATGATGATGATGATGATGATGATGATGATGATGATGATGAAATGATGAGGACAGTACAAACACCCAATCCTCGGGCAGAGAAGATCCCCAACGCGGCCGGGAATCGAGCCTTCCTTTATTTCATATCCAGCTTCTGTTATTTTTATATAACGTTTCACTTTACTCATTTGTTGTGCGTGAGATACATTTGGAGTGCAGTCAAATATGGTTGTGAAATAGTTGGTCTCCTTGATCTCATTGATAATGGTATTTCGAACTTTGTTTGTCATTATATGGATGATTTCATTTTGCATTGACTTCGACAAATAGGATACCTGTTGCCTTTTTACGTGATCTAACTGATACTTGATAGTAGGATTGAATTTGCCGAACAGGATTATAAAATTAAGAAAAGTTGCTTTACTAGTTTGAGGAAAATTTTCAGCGAGATGACAGCGTGTTTCTTTAGAACCCCTAAAGGCAAGACAGTTTGTGGCAAGATACATGACAGCGTTCGTTATTACGTGCAGAATATGTCTCCGTTTTCCTTTCTCAGAGTGAATTATTTTCGCGATCTAGCGGTCGATGCCCGACACGATTTCATTTACTGCAAACGGGTCTTCCATTTTATAAAATATTCTTTATGTGTTTGTGATGCTTCGTGCTCAGACAATCTCTCTGAAGCTTTTTTCCATTTCACGAGACGCTCCCTACACAGGGCTGATGTAGAAGAGCTGCCTTACAGCTTGCGATCAGTACAGTGGGCTGCATTTCCTGCTTTCGAACAAACAAACCAGGATCTTTCAATATTTTCCTGATTTGGCATTGTTCGAACAACATGTGATATGTCAAGTGGCTACCATTGCTTTCTGTGGACCTAACCTTTGTTTTCTGGTTGTTTATCATTTAGTAATACAGCTCGTTTGCTGAAGAATGACCTCTGTTGATCTGCAATTTTTTCGTGGTCTGGCCATGTGCCTGGGTCCATTAGATCTATAATTTTGTCCTTGCTACTTATCTGCCGTAAGTCAACAAATGCTAGCTCAGCGGCATGTTGCTCCTGAGACAGTACCGACGATGAAGTCTGTTTACTATCATCTGAGACACTAAACTTCGACTGCTCAGTCGAATTATCTTGCTGTCCAAATTACAAGAATTGTTCGAAGTATCTGAAATCATAATAACAGAAGTATCACTGGAGCTTAATGATACGTGTGCTTCTTCTCATCTTAGAAGCCGATTTATTTATTTCTTCCATTTTATCCTTTTTCTGTTTTAATCCCAGAAAGCTTGCTTCTTGTTGCACTCATCGTCTGCTCTTTACTACGTAAAAATATAAATTTATTTTAACACTGACACGTCATTCTTACATACAAAATTATGATCACGTTCGTAAGTTTTTATTAATTAAAACACCCATTTGTAAACCAAAATTATAAAGACTCAACAGAAATCAAATACTGTGTGCCATTACGCCTATACTCCGGCCTCGCTACCGAGCAACCGTCTCTAGCCGCTCGCAGACCCGACTTCAACTCACGGACTCTGACACTCCACTGCCGCTCACCCACTCGCACACTGTTGACTGCACTGCAGTCTTTGCTTCAGTTTATGATCGCTGCACAGAGCGTATGATCGATACTATGTAAGGGTACACCTATGTACCCTCACAAGACGGTGGTTGATAAGCATCCTGTCTTATCACCTGCATCCGTTTATGTCGATTGTGCATTCCAACGGACTTGGGCAATTCCAGCAGGACAATGCGACACCCCACACGTCCAGAATAGCTACAGAGTGGCTCCAGAACACCGCTCTGAGTTTAAACACTTCAGCTGGCCACCAAACTCTACAGATATGAAAAATTGTTAAGCATACCTGGAATGCTTTGCAACGCACTATTCAGAAGTGGTCTCCACCCGTTTATACTCTTAGGGACTTACGGAGAGCCATTCAGTTCCCTGCAGCACTGGCAGTCCCCTCCAGCACTACTTCAGGCAGTAGTGGAGTCCACGCCACGTCGTGCTGCGACACTTCTGCGTGCTCGCGGGGGGGCCTACAAGACATTCGGCAGGTGTACCAGTTTCATTAATAAATTGGTAATCGGGGAAGAATAACTGGTTATAGGTACCTGAAACTGTTGAAAGACAAGGCAACAAAGAAAGAGGAGAGTGTGCGAAAGTTTGCAAAAATAGATGTGGTGAGCAATTTTGAGTTCCTAAGTAATTTTTCTGGACGAGACAACAATGAACAATAGAAATGTGGTACCAAACTGCGTATGCATTGCAAAGGCCAATTTGTAGAATTGAGTGATGAGGTTATTCATTTTAAAGGGAACGTGAAGAGCAACGAAATTAAAACCTGCTCCCCAAGTCCTCTCTACAGAGTGTTGCGAGAACACCCGGAGAACTCTTTCTCACTGCTCGAAAGACTCGGCAGTTACTTGCGGTCGTCCACGTCGCAGGGTCGAGTCAACAGTGTTGCCATCCTCTGGGTGAACCCCAGCGTAACACAGCAACCAGAATGTGAAGACGTGATCGCCCAATTTGCTATAAACAAGGGACAAAATAAACAACTTTGCCTGACTTGAATGTGAAGAGTTCAGGAAGTACGTATTTATTATATTGTTGTTATTGCTAGCGGCAGCAGCAGTCATAGCATTAAGTCACATACAGATCTACGTTACCAGGTGGTGAATTTATGTCGAAATGAAGGGTGAAAGTATTATTCTCTGCATAGGGGCAGAAACTAGCAAAGTTCACCCTTGCCATAGAGTGGCCGGCAGTTGGTGTTTTCATTTTAGCGACGCGCTCCAGCACAGCTATTGATTTTTATGTTTTACTTGTACACACGGTACATGATCAGCGAAACTTCGATTTATCCAATGGAATTACGATTTTGTGTGTCAGAATATGAAAGTATACCCATAACAGAGGATTTCATATGTTTCGTATCGTTTGAGAGTAATGTTTCACAAGTACAAGAAAAATATTGCGGCATAAAAAACAAGAGTGTACCCTAAACAAACTCGTCAGATAGAGTAATGCTTTCTCTATCTTTGACAAATAGTGCCTCACATTATGGGACATTTTGATATTAAGAATTCTGTGTTGTTCGGATGTACTCCCATTAAGAGCAGTTCGTGGTGTGGCGAGCCCCGTCGCTCTCCCGCGGCCCCCTCGCCCTTAAAACGTGGCGACACGTCCGTAAACGCCCCCCTGCTGTCCGGTCGCCGTGTGCACGTGAGCAGCCGGCACTGAGCGGCAGAGAATCTCAGCAGGTGGCAGTAGGGCGGTAATTGACTCCCCTGCCCAGTTAAGACAGGGATAACTTATACGGTCCACACGTCACTGTGCAGACGTCGTTTTGACGTCACTGGCATCGGAGACCGCAGCAACTGCCATTAGACTTGTCAGCGTCTGGTGGGGGGTGCTTCTAGACACCGTAGTGGACTTCGCATCCCAAATTGCGTACTATAAAAGTGTACCGTTTCAAGATAACGGTACACTGAAGATTTGTAAAAACGCGTCACTTCTTTCAGATTTGTTATAATTGAACGTCATATAAGGACGTATCGGCTGTTAAAGCCTTCATTAAAGTTTTGCTAAGAAGGCTGAACTTGCAGCAGCACTTTCAGAGACCGTGAATAGTTACAATAGAAAGAAAACTGCCCTCGGTCATTATTTTTAACCTCAGTCCGTTTTGCAACCTGCACCACGCTAGTAACGAGCAGCCCTTAGTGGCTCGCCGTCACAGTTTTCTTTACCTTAAATTTCTTTGCGACTAAAGCCCTTTTGGCATGTTTATTATTTTATAAATGACATATAAGTACCGCCAGTCTTTCACAATGATTCCGTACTTATATTCTGTACCATCGTGTTTAGTCATAATTCTGTGACCATCTTATAGACCATTCTTTGATTTAAATTCTGAGGAAGACGCTCCTAGCACTGTTGAAACCCGGTTTATTCGTTAAAAATAGTGACCGAGGGCTGTTTTCTTTCTATTGTTCCAGCAGTTCATTGTCAGGCAGCGGTTATGAGCGCTGAGGTACTGAGCACAGGCTGACTATGGGGATGAGTCGCGTCCTGCCACATCCAAAAAACGTTCTTCTCGCCTTCACGTTTGTCAAAAGTTCCTGGGACTTCTCTGTTAAGCTAATAGAAGCATGTTTTGTAATATTTGATGTTCCGTACATATAGCAGCATCCTGTCTGTCTGTCTCTCTCTCTCTCTCTCTCTCTCTCTCCCTCTCTCAGCTGTGAGTTGTCATTGTCAGTAATTTACAAATTAAACGTGAAACTTGCAAATGCAAATGTACATTCACACACACATTGATCATCTCGCAAACCAAATCATTATTGAAAATATAAATTACAGAACCAACTCACTAATTTGCAGCACAATTAAAAGATAACGTAATCTGTAATATATGAAATGCAACTACATATAAAGTGTATAAATGACAATTTACGAGCTAGTTCTTCTAGGCAGCTTCTTCCCCAAATAAACGTCTCCAATTAAAGTGCATTTTTAACCACGAATATTAAGTTTTTCATCATTTTATTACAACAAATTTTTACTAATAGCGACTCGTTTTCTAGAGACCTTCATTGTGTTGGTGTTTTGAAACAGCACTTGTTCGTGGAACGTCAGGTGAGTGAGCTGCTGCCTTACCTCGCCTGTCGGAGTGGCTGCCCGCCCTTCCTGACTGCAGACAAACTCCTGACACTAGTTCTTAGAGTTTCTATAAACAAGTTTATCTTGTTGAGACACTGTAATGAACACAGTCGAATACACACGTTATTGGATTCATTGCTGGTAGGCTGCACCCTTCTTTTTTTCCTTTTTTTTTTTTTTTTTTACTTTTAAATCTACAAGTCTTCTCACTTTCGCTGTTGATGAAGGCGTTTTAGCAAAAACAGTTGGCACAATTTTCTCAGTATGGTTCGGAGCTAATTCTTGCCAACATTTTAATCTCTCCTTTATCGACAGCCGCGTCCAAATCAGTGCAGAACTTGACACATTTCTGAAGGATGTAACTTCAGGTTGACGTACCCTGCAATCAAGAGAAACCGTAACTTCCAGTCAGCCTCCACTGGAGATGACTGTTGTTGTTGTGAACGTCACGTTCGCCTCGCGTGTTGTGACCGAGTGATCGCGAAAGTCGACAGACAACTCGTTTCGTCTTCCATACAGCCTGTGTCGTCAAAATGACATTCATTCATTCTTTATTTTTATTTTATGCAGTCAGATTGCGTGCTAATACTAGTCAGGGCCAACCAGTTACGAGACTTCGTAACCGGTCACACAGCTACTAAAATTATTGCATTTATACATCAATATTTTTAATTAAGACCCCATGCAGTATTACAACTATGAACAACTTGAATTTGAAAGAACACATAGAAAATGTTGTGGGGAAGGCTAACCAAAGGCTGCGTTTTATTGGCAGGACACTTAGAAAATGTAACAGACCTACTAAGGAGACAGCCTACACTACGCTTGTCCGTCCTGTTTTAGAATACTGCTGCGCAGTGTGGGATCCTTACCAGATAGGACTGACGGAGTACATCGAAAAAGTTCAAAGGAAGGCAGCACGTTTTGTGTTATTGCAAAATATGGGAGAGAGAGTCACAGAAATGATACAGAATTCGGGATGGAAATCATTAAAAGAAAGGCGTTTTTCGTTGCGACGGAATCTTCTCACCAAATTCCTATCACCAATTTTCTCCTCCGAATGCGAAAATATTTTGTTGACATCGACCTACATAGGGTGGAACGATGACCAAGATGAAATAACGGAAATCAGAGCTTGTACCGAAAGATATAGGTGTTCATTCTTTCCGCACGCTATACGAGATTGGAATAATAGAGAATTGCGAAGGTAGTTCGATGACCGTAGCGGTCGCGCGGTTCCAGACTGTAGAACCGCTCGGCCATCCCGGCCGCGGCCGCCTGCAGAGTATCCATGTAGCTGCAGATGTAGGTGAGTTGCCAGCGGAAAACAAACACCAATACTGCCAACATGTCTCTTCGGTACGGAAGCCTCGATGGTGCAGCTCCGTAGCTGGCAGCTCCTGGAGGTGAAGGCGACGTGGGCGTCGTAGCAGTGGCTACAGAGTGAGATCCCGACTGCGGGAACCCGTTCGCTGCCGGCGTCTGGCCCAGGAAACTAACTCAGAGTGCCCCAGCCTGGGCACTGAGCTGAACACTGGTCAGGCACCAGGACGCTGCAGGCGCTGCTTTCGGCCGCACAGAAGGCGTGCGGGGCCGGCGAGCACTGGCCGGGTGCAGCCCGGCCGCCCCTCGCCTGCTGTCTGCAGAGCCGAGCTGTCCCCTGCGAGACGCGCGCCCGCACGACACAACTGTGTTGCCGGTTGCCGGTTGAGTAGGCGCTGGGCTTGAGACGGCTGCTGCATTTCCACGGGCAAACGTGGACTGTATCCCCAATGTAATGTTTGCGAAATGAAACTGTTTTACGCCTTTTTTTAATTTTTCAGTTTCCGTGCTGTTGCAAACCATATTAGAAAATACTTAAAAGCTTTATGATGCTGTCGCAATTAAGTTTTCTTTCCATTCACTGCATTTATGATCCTATTCCATTTCTACATCTACATCCACATCCATACTCCGCAAGCCACCTGACGGTGTGTGGCGGAGGGTACCTTGAGTACTTCTATCGGTTCTCCCTTCTATTCCATTGTTCGTGGAAAGAAAAACTGTCGCTATGCCTCTGTGTGGGCTCTAGTTTCTCTGATTTTATCCTCATGGTCTCTTCGCGAGATATACGTAGAAGGGAGCAATATACTACGTGACTCCTAGGTGAACGTATGTTCTCGAAACTTCAACAAAAGCCTGCACCAAGCCACTGACCGTCTCTCTTGCAGAGTCTTCCACTGGACTTTATCTGTCACCTCCGTAACTCTTTCGCGATTACCTAACGATTCTGTAACGAAGCGCGCTGCTCTCCGTTGGATCTTCTCTATCTCTTCTATCAACCCTATCTGGTACGGATCCCACACCGGTGAGCAGTATTCAAGCAGTGGGAGAGCAAGTGTACTGTAACCTACTTCCTTTGTTTTCGGACTGCATTTCCTTAGGATTTTTTCAATGAATCTCAGTCTGGCATCTGGCATCTGGTCATTCCATTTTAAATCGTTCCTAATGCGTACTCCCAGATAGTTTATGGAATTAACTGCTTCCAGTTGCTGACCTGCTATATTGTACCTTAATGATAAAGAAACCTTCTTTCTAAGTATTCGCAGCACATTACACTTGTCTACATTGAGATTCA